>NC_083320.1:114881455-115158955 GCF_963455315.2 Globicephala melas
CCAGCAGGGACACTGGTTTACAGACATCAGCCTAGGCTGCAAGCACTGCTTGAGAGATCACCTGCAACGTAAACTCTTGGAGTCTTCTATGTGTTGACTCACCTGACTTTCATGACAGCCCTGAGAAAGGTCTTACTGGTCTCCTCAGTGACAGATGAGGAAACGAAGGCACAGAGGTCATGGAACTTGTCCAAGATTGGAAAACTCATGAGAAGTAGCATCAAGATGGGAATGTAAACTGGTGCAGCCACTATGGAGAATAGTATGGAGGTTCCTCAAAGAACTACAAATAGAGCTGTGAAATGATCCAGCATTCCCACTCCTGGGCATACATCCGGACAAAACTCTAATTTGAAAAGATACGTGCACCCCAATGTTCATAGCATCACTATTCACGATAGCCAAGACATGGAAACAACCTAAATGTCCACCAACAGAGGAATGGATAAAGACGATGTGGTCCATATACACAATGGAATACTACTCAGCCATCAAAGAGAATGAAGTAATGCCATCTGCAGCAACATGGATGGACCTAGAGATTCTCATACTAAGTGAAGTAAGTCAGACAGAGAAAGACAAATACCACATGGTATCACTTACATGTGGAATCTAAAATATGACACAGAGGAACCTACCTACAAAACAGAAACAGACTCAGAGATGTAGAAAACAGACTTGCGGTTGCCAAGTGGGAGGGAGGGAGGGGGAGGGAAGAACTGGGAGTTTGGGATTAGCAGATGTGAGCTATTATCCAAGGGACGGATAAACAACAAGGTCCTACTGTAGAGCACAGGGAACTATATCCAATACCCTGTGATAAACCATATGGAAAAGAATAAAAAAGAGAATATATATGTATAACGGAATCACTTTGCTGTACACCAGAAATTCACACAACATTGTAAATCAGCTATACTTGAATAAAAAACTTTTAAAAACCATAAAAAAAGAAGTAGCACCAAGAATGAAGGGCAAGAGACTTCCCTGGTGGTCCAGTGGTTAGGACTCTGTGCTTCCACTGCAGGGGGCACAGGTTTGATCCCTGGTTGGGGAACTAGATCCCACATGCTGCACGGTGTGACCAAAAATCAATCAATCCATCCATCCATCAATCAAATACATTTACTAGTGGAAAAAAAGAGTAAAATGATTATCTAAAATAAAAATGAAATAATTTATTAAAGAAAAAGAAAAAAGAATGAAGGGCAAGCAGTCTGTCTCCAGAGTCCGTGTCTCCACCGCTGGTCTCCCTGCCGGGGTGGGGGCAGGAGGGCTTCTGCCCCCCAGGCAGCCAGGCTCCAGTGGCTGGGACGAGAGGTCGACAGGCAGCATAAGATGCAAGAGGCACCCCAAGACGGCCAAGCGCTAGTGCTTACAGGACTGTTTGCTGGAGGAGGGGTAGGCTGAGCTGGCCGAAGGACAGGTGTGGGTGGAGGGAAGGGAGATGGGATGGGGTTTCAGGTGGTGTCCTGGGAGAAGAAGAGGACTGGGGCCACACAGAGGACTGGGACAGCTGCGGGGGGAGCGGAGCCAGGCCAGGGGGCCACCTCACACCCTTTGTGGACTGTAGAGGCCGAGGGGCACAGGAGCACCCCACTGTCCTCTCTAGAAATCACTACCCAGCATCCTTCCATACGGCCCAGCAATTCTGCTCCTAGGTGTACACGCCCCAGAGAACTGAAAACATGTCCACAAACTTGCACATAAATGTCTGTAGCGCCGTTATTCTCACCATGACAGCCAAAAGGTGAGAACAGCCCAAATGTTTCAACCGATGACTAGATAAAGAGTGTGGTATCTCCGTTCAAGGATGAATACTATTCATCCTGAAAAAGGAATGAGGTACTGAAACATGCTACACCGTGGATGAACCCTGAAAACACGTTAAGTGAGAGAAGCCAGTTACGAAAGGCCATGTATGGTAGGATTCCGTGTATACGAAACGTCCAGAATAGGCAAATTCACAGAGGCAGAAAGTGAACAGGGAAGGGGGTGGGGGGTGGAGAGCGACTGCTGCTGGCGACCAGGCTTCTTTAAGCAGTGATAAAAACGCCCTAAAATCCGATAGCGGTGATGGCCGTACTCCACTAAAAACGACTGAACTGTACACTTTACAGGAGTGAATTTTAAGGCATGTGAATTGCATCTCAATAAAGCTGCTATAAAAAAAACTCACTGTTCAATTTCCCTGTGCTGATAACTAAAGAAATTAAATTTTCAACCTGGTGCTGAGACTTACCTTGCGTGCTGCTTGCTGAAACCGTCTCTGCGCCCAGAACCTGTTGACCCAAGTGTTATTTACGAGCGGATCAAAATTAGGATGAAATTCCCTGGTTTTCTGTGAACACAAAATATAGGTGCATGTTAGATTTAAATTTTAACTCCTGGCATAAAAGCATTTAATAAAAATGTTTCAGAGTTGGATCCCAAACCAAGTTATTATTTGTTCTTCCATTTAATGAGCACTTATTAAGCACTTTTGGTGTACACAGCATTATAGGGAATACTTCTTGGGTTAGGGACCAAAAGTGGAAGACAAGATTTGGGTTTCAAGAAATGTACAATCTAGGGACTTCCCTGGTGGCGTACTGGATAAGAATCTACCTGCCAGTGCAGGGGACACAGGTTCGATCCCCGGTCTGGGAAGATCCCACATGCTGCGGAGCAACTAAGCCCCGTACGCCACCACTATTGAGCCTGCACTCTAGAGCTCACGAGCCACAACTACTGAAGCCCACGTGCCTAGAGCCCGTGCTCCACAACAAGAGAAGCCACTACAATGAGAAGCCCGCACACTGCAACGAAGAGTAACCCCCCTCGCTGCAACTAGAGAAAGCCCGCGCACAGCAACAAAGACCCAACACAGCCAAAAATAAATAAATAAATACATTTATATTAAAAAAAAAAGAAATGTACAATCTAATCTCATTTTCCAAGTGATTTACAATGCCACATCTATCATATATCAAGACTCGATACATATGTGGATCTGTTTCTGTCTTTCTATTTGGTTTCATTTCTCTTTTGCCTATCCGTATGCCAATAATACCACACTGCCTTAATGATCCAACTTGGTCAAAAAGCTTTGTCTCCTTCAGAGAAAGTCCTCTCCCCCGGTTTATTCATTTTAAGTTAAAAAAATTCTTGAGCCTTTGTTCTTTCATATATATACGTATATCTACATAATATTCATGTTCATGTTGTGTATATATACATATATATGTACTTAAAGAGTTATAAAATTCCATGACAAAGCCTACTGAGGTACTAATTGGGATTGCATTTAATCTGTAGATCAATTTGGAAAAAGGTAACATCTTTACATGCTTATTCTCTTCCATAAGACATCTATAAATATCTTTCAATTTATTTAGATCTTTGTTATTGTTTTAATGTAAAGTTTGTAATTGTTAGATTTGCTTCTAGGTACTTGCTTGCTATTATAAATTACATGTCTATTAAAGTATATGTTAACGTTTCATTTCTTGTATATGAAAATACAGTAGATATTCTTGTATAATGATTTTATATGCAATTCCCAAATCCTCTTACAAATTCAGTAGGTTTACTTAATCTGGCAATAGACGCTTTTAGATTTTCTACAATCATAGTTAATTATATCATATAAAATCAATGATCTTTTTATTTCTTTCTCTCCAATACTTATAACTTTTCTTGTATCTTTCTCTTATCATACTGTACTACCCAGAACCTCTAACACAATATTGAATAAAAGCGTTTGTACTTGCTTGTATATACAGTACCTCTAATTTTTCGCCAATTAGAATGACTTTTACTGTAATTTTTTTGAAAAATCAATTTATGAGTTTACAAAAGCTTCTGTTTCCCTCATTTGTTAAGAGTTTTCTTTTTAGAAAACTGTGACTATTACATCAAAAAAAAAAAAAGAAAGAACGAAATGTACAGTCTAGAGCGGAAGAATAAAGTCACACAGAAATCAGAACCCTGCGTCGGGTGCTGGGATGCTGCAGAAGCAGGAGGCCAGACCGTGTGGTCCCCAGTGGAGCCCACGCACCGGGGGCACAAGCGTGTGTGGATCAGTAATGACTGGGAAGGAAAGGGTGTCTGGGGGTGTCGTGACGCCGGCCAGAGCCTTGGGCGCTGCAGGTCACTGAACAGGGGAGCAACGTGAAGACAGTCATCGGAAGTGAGTCAGTCTTGCGTTGGCCCGGGCAGTGGGCCATGGAGGAGAGGGCAGAGGGGCGGAACACAAACGATTCACCTGCAGGATGAGCTGAGGGTGAGCCGTGAAGGTGGACCGGGGGATGGCCTCGTGGAAGAGCGATTAGCACAACTGTGTGGCCAGATGAGATGGGGCGGGGCGGGGGGGGGGGGGGGAAGAGGTAAAAACAGTGCAGGCGTGCAGACCCAGAAGAGAAAACTGAGAATGGTGGAGGTGGGGAGACTGGGAAGCATTTTTTCGTTGTTAAAATTAAAAATTGGGGTAAACAACAAGGTCCTACTGTAGAGCACAGGGAACTATATTCACTATCCTGTGATAAAACATAATGGAAAAGAATGTGAAAAAGAATGTATATATATATGTATAAGTGAATCACCTCTGTACAGCAGAAATTAACACAACATTGTAAATCAGCTATGCTTCAAAAAAATTTCTTTAAGTAAAAAAAATTAAAAATTGGGGTTTTAACCAGAAACTATCACATGACAGAGGAAACTCCAGGGGGTGGGGTGGCTACTGTCCCCACTTCACGTTTGAGGACACCAGGGCACGAGGGCTCAGAGGGCTCTTCCCGGGTCCCAAATCTGAGGTGGAGCTGGGACCAGAGCTCTGGCGTCTGACTGGCTGTCTTCTTACAAGGGGAGGGGAGGGGGCCAGGAACGCACCCAGGGACCCACCCTGAGGACCTGCGGACAGGGGCATGGGCAGCAAAGGGGAAGAACAAAGGAGACCAAGAGGAGAAATCGGAGGTGTGGGAAGCAGGGGCCCGTATACAAGGCTGTTAATTTCAAGGGCAACAACTGCAAATTGATGCCTGACTTGTGCATATGTCATAAGAAAAACACCCCGAAAGGTAAGCAAATTAAAAACTGACTTGTGCATATGTCATAAGAAAAACACCCCGAAAGGTAAGCAAATTAAAAACTATTACAAATCTCTTGGCAAAAGGATTTCTATAAAATTGTTTATATGCTTAAACAATAAGCATATAAAGAGCTCCTGATAATTAGATTCCAAATAAAGAAAGTTACTTACTTCTTCCAGGTCGCGTACAACCCGTCTCGGGTGAACTTCTGTCTTGAGTCGCTGGAATTCGTCATCCAAAACAGGATCTCCTCTATCCAGCTGGGATTTTCAATCATCAAAAATGTTAAAATGGAATACAAAGGCACACAACTGTATTTCTCTTTGAAACTGGTAGAAACCCATTAAGCCATTGGTCAAAGGCACGTGATCCCTTCCCTTTCCTGGGTGGTGGAAGTTGGGGGTCTGTCCCTTCCGTGGAGAGGTGTCCCCGCCGCCTGCTCCCTGGCCCCCGAGCAATCTCCCCTACCCCGGAGCCACTGGCACTGCCTGGTCGCTCCCAGGAAGGCCGCCGGGCTTGGCTCAGTGTCTCCCCACACCTGCCTCCACGGTGAGAGGGCCGTGCACCTGCACACATGTGTTAGCTCTTGCCTCTCTGTGGTTTTTATTATTTCTGTGTTAGGTAACTTCTAAAACTAGCTTGGCTTTCAGGTATGCTGTTCACAAACATTTTTATAGACTAAATCGGAAGAAATCTGACCAAAACGTTAACACCCTACTCGAAAATGAGAGGATCTACTGGAGAGAACAGGGAACTCTACTCAATATTTTGTAATAACCTCTAAGGGAAAAGAATCTGAAAAAGAATAGATGTGTGTGTGTGTGTGTGTGTGTGTGTGTGTGTGTGTGTGTGTGTAACTGAATCACTGAGCTGTATACCTGAAACTAACACAATGTAAATCAACTCTACTGCAATCAAAGAAAACAAGAAATAACAGATGTCTACGATTGTCACCAGGGTGGTGAGCTGTCCAGTCTGATTTGCACGCAGCAGGAGGTTGAGTTTGAGACGGGGGACCTTAGGTTCAAAGTACAGATTCCGTGGGGAGAGACCCTGAACTCCATGGCGACTAAAAGTCAAATAAAATAGAGGGAATTTAAAGACGGGATTGGCAAATGCGTTGTTAGGCGAAAGAGGAGGGAGACTTCTTGTGCCTCTACTTAGACCTACTCACTTACGATGCACACTCAGAATGTAGCATTACTGGCCGCCGCCCCCGAGGGCCTGGGCCGCGCGGTTCCCGTGCCCACTTGCTCTGCACCCTCCCTCCCTCTCGCTTTTGCTCGGTTTCCTGCCACAGGGCGCGGCCTCCAGCTTTGGTCTGGACTTGGCTCTGGCTTCGCTCCTGGTCACTGTCTCTGGGTCTCTCTTACCTTCGTGCTCTGCAGCTCATGCCCAGCATTCCAGCCCAAACCGGAGCCATTCCCTGCCTCTAAGTTGGGCGCCTTTCTCCTCTTTACTGCCTTTCAAACGTATACCGTGTCTTCTAGGAAGCTTTCCAGCTAGATGAGTCCCCTGCTAGCTGGACTCTGAAGCCCCACGCTGCTCAGCAGTGGTCTCGGTGACAGTTACAGGCAGCCTCGATTTACAGTTAACCGAGGGCTGGTTATCAGCCTCCCGTCCCAACTTAATTGCAAGGTTTTCTCTCCTTATATGGCATCTTGCATACAGCAGGAATTAACAATGTTTAGTGAAATAAATGACATCGAATTAGCAGTGATCCTGACCTTGCATTTGTTGTTCACTCTCTGCCGCTCCTCAGTAAGGTCTTTTTTAAATTTAAGGGACATGTGATCTTTACCGAGGTGTACCTGCCTGGGGAGAAAAAAACCAGCTTCCAGAACCCATCAGAATACCATAGTCGACTTCAGGATGGAGTGTCTTAGCCATACTGCACAGCTGAAGAGGGAGGACACACCGTGGGGCAGAGAAGCTGCAGAGACCACAGCAACACAACGCGGGTGAATAATGTGTTCCACAAGACGAAGCTGAGCTTCTAGTGACACACACCAAAATATTTATGAATAAAGAAACCTGGATGCTCAACCCCAGTCGCCATTAGGGAGATGCAAATCAAAAGCACAGTGATGGACCACTACTGCACACCCCCTTGGGTGACGATTCATGATGATGATGGTGACAACAATCATAATGAAGGGAAATAGCAGGAATGCCAAGGAGGGGGAGAAACTGGAAGCTTCGCACGTTGCGGGTGGGAATGTAAACTGCTGCAGCCGCGTAGAGCACAGCTTGGCCGTTCTCGAAAAGGTAAACGTACAATGACCGTACGACCCAGCGATTCCTCTCTTACGCATACACCCAAGTGTCCTGAAAAGATAAGTTCCCACAAAAACCTGTATATAAATGTTCGTAGCAGCATTATTTAAAATAGCCAAGAGGTGGAAACCACCCAAGTGTCCATCAACTGGTGAGTGAATAAACACAGTGTAGTATGTCCCTAAAATAGAATCTTATTCAGCCATAAACATGAATGAAGTACTGACAGGTGCTGTGATGTGGCTGAAGCTTGAACACACGAATGGCGGAAGAAGCCAGTTACTAAAGGCCATGCGTTCTACGATTGCATTCATGTGAGATAAGGGGCAATGTCACAGAGACAGAAAGCGGATTCGTGGTCGCCAGGGGCTGGGGAAAGAGGACGGGGCGTGACTGTTTCATGCTTATGACGGGCTTCCTTTCTGGAGGGATGAAAATGTTCTGGAAAAAAGTGGTGACAGTTGCACAACACCGTGAACGCGCTAATAATTTCTGGCTTGTACACTTTAAAATGGTTAAAATGGTTCATTTTATGTGATGTGAATTTCATCACACTTAAAACACCTCTGGTATGTAATGTACCCATCATGGAGTCTGATATGTGTTCAAAGTATATAGTAGCAGAGTTCCCTGGAGGTCCAGTGGTTAGGATTCTCGGCTTTCACCGCCGAGGGCCTGGGTTCGATCCCTGGTTGGGGAGCTAAGATCCCGAAAGCTGCACGGCGTGGCCAAAAAAAAAAGAGAACAAAACAAGGATACAGTAGCTGTGGTTTTTAAAGTTCTGGAGAACTGTCTTAGATTAAAGGAAACTAAAGAGATATGAAAACTACACACAAATTGTATGATCTTTGATTGGACCTTGGATTCCCCACTCTAAAACCCAAAACCCCCTGGTATAAGAGTCATTACTGGGACAACAAGGTAAATCTGCATATAGGCTGATTATTTGGTGCTTCATCAATGGTAACCCTCTTGGTAGTGATTATGGTGATGTTGGAGAATGTCCCTGCTTTTAGGAGCTACATGCTAAAGCCTTTAGGGGCGAGGGTTCATGGCACTTGTACCTGCAACTCGCTTTCAAAGGGCTCAGGGGGATAAAGGGTGTGTCTGCGCCTGTGCATTTGTGCGCGTGTGCACGCGCGTGGCGTTAACCACTGACCCTACATCAATGTGTGTGCCTCTTACTGGCGGGGTTAAAATCTTTTAACAAAAAAGTAGGGAGAAAGTATTAAGTGAACAACACATGATCAAAAGTAAATTTAGGGGGCTTCCCTGGTGGGGCTGTGGTTGAGAGTCCGCCTGCCTATGCAGGGGACACGGGTTCGTGCCCCGGTCTGGGAAGATCCCACGTGCCGCGGAGCGGCTGGGCCCGGGAGCCATGGCCGCTGAGCCTGCGCGTCCGGAGCCTGTTCTCCGCAACGGGAGAGGCCCCAACAGTGAGAGGCCCACGTACTGCAAAAAAAAAAGTGAATTTAGGGACTTCCCTGGTGGTGCAGTGGTTAAGAATCGCCTGCCAATGCAGGGAACACGGGTTTGAGCCCTGGTCCAGGAAGATCCCACATGCCACGGATCAACTAAGTCCATGCGCCACAACTACTGAGCCCGCGCACCTGGAGCCCGTGCTCTGCAACAAGAGAAGCCACCACAATGAGAAGCCCACGCACCGCAACGAAGACCCAACACAGCCCAAAACAAATAAATAGATAGATACATAAATAAATAAACAAAAAACAAAATTTAGGATGTGATTTTGAGTCTGTTACAAAGAAGCATAGGTGGAAGGGAAAACACGAGGGTTAACAGTGGTCACTGTACTAACAGTGATTTCTTTTTTCCTCTTCTACACTCAAAATCTCCAAGTTTCTACAATGACAATGTGTCCACTTTTTTTACAACAGGGAAAGAGTATTTTTAAAAAATGGTCCTGGGTAACCTGGCATACGCCCTGTTCAACTGAGGCCAGACCCCGAGTACAGGCTCACACAGGATTCTGTGAATTCACAGAAGGGGCTGTTTCTCCTGAGGGGGTGGCAGGGTGGGGACACCTGGGCCGGCCCCAGAGCTCAGGGTGCATGGCCTGTCTGGGCGGCATGTGGGCTCTTAGTTCCCCGAACAGGGATGGGACCCGTACCCTCTGCAGTGGAAGCCCAGAGTCTTAACCACTGGACCGCCAGGGAAGTTCCTCCAGGAGTCTCCTTTTGAACTCAGTTTAAGAGTTTCTAAAGTTACTTCAGCTGAATCTGTACACGTAGATATGCCTGGTATGATCTGGTAAAAATTTGTAAAAAGGGTTCCATTTTGTTTGCAGGAGCGCAAAGAAGAAGCCTCGCATCTGAGTTTGAAAACCTCCACCGGGAGCCTCCCCGAGCCCAGCCTGCACTGCCGGGATCCCCGGATGGCCTCTGAGGCACACAGCCCAGGACACAGGGGGCTCGGGGTGGGGTGAGAGGTGACGGGGCAGGACCCGGGGTGCCTGTCACCCAGATCGGTCCTGAGCAAGGGGGGTACACTCTGGCTCTGCCACTGGTCATGCTTAGGAAACAGCATGGTTTGGTCACATTAGTTTATTCCCAATAGAAACTTCACTCTGAAACAGAAGGTCCATTAAAGGGGAGAGAATAATCAAAATTTTCAAAGGGCATAAAAAGGTATTACATTTCATTGTGTCTCATGTCTCATGGATTACCAAAACCACCGTCACTTGATGCAAATAATTGTGCGATATTTACCACTTAAGGTGATTTCTGAGCTCTTCGTAAGTGTTCTGTCTGACTTTCTGTTCAAAGAGTGTTTCCTTCATCTGTCTTGTTTTTGAAACCTCAGTGCCTTGGTCCAAAACTGAGGGAGGGAGCAAACACGATTATACCAGTAATCAAATCAGAGTCACTGGCTGAGAGAAAAACACATTTCTAATGGCGAAACAAAACAGCGATCTAACTGAGTTTTGCTGCTGCTTCAGATTCTGCCCAGGGGCTGATTTACGGAGGATCAACTGCTTACCTTCTCTTAATTCTTTAATCTTCAATTTTCCTGGTTCTTGGTTTAGAACAGTTGCCACAGCAAATGGATTCGATAAATCTACTGGGAATCTCAAGTTCTGATATTCGATTTCCTGAGACCAAACCAGGAGGGAAAAGTCATTATTTGCCTTCTCTGTCATTCCTTCCATCGTGGTTCCCATAACGCCCACTTTACCTTAATCTTGGGAGGCTTTGCCTTTGCTGGCAATCGGTGAAAATGTACATGTGTCCTTGCCTCTTCTGGAGGAACAACTGCTTTCCTAGAAAGAGTATTTAATCTTTCAAATTCTTCTAACCTAGAGTTGAAAACAGATTATTAAATTAGTATGTAATGCAACAACTCAAGGCTCCTAATTTTAGTTCTTGCCAATAATACCATGACTTACAGTCCATTAAATATCAATACTATAACTAAATTAAAAATTAATCTGAGTGCTAAAACAGTGGTTTACTAAAATAAATGCAAGGTCAGGATAACAGAGCATCATCATATACAAACAGCTGCTCGATGGCTGTTTTCCTTATGTTCTCAAAGAACATAACAAGTGGAAAACAGGACATGCTGAAAAATGCTCTCAGCGTCCAGCATAATTCATTTCTGGGCTGTTGGATTTCCACAGCTAAATTTACTTACCACATTGAAAAACTCTTACATTGATTTATGTTCCTAGTAAAAGAATAATTTTTCCCACTGTTTGTAGCAAGATCTTTAAAAAAAGAGTGATTCAGGTTAATGTTTGAGATCTTTTCTGTGAATGAAAACTGCTTTAAACATAGGCAGGTATAGACAGGGCTGCTTCCATGTCTGCAGAGCTGCTTATTCATCATGAGATGTAGTAGAACCACGTATGTTTATGAATGCTACCCATGAAAGCATTTTCTTAAGCAAGAATGTGTGAACACGTGTTTGGTGGGATGACACGTGTCCATGACGTTACAGAGGTAAGATGAGAGACTGCGACCATTCATGCATTCTGACATGCCAGGTGCATTGGCCTAGCGCCTACTGACCCGGCCCCACCGCACAACACGGGCTATAGGCCTGCGATCCCAAACTTAACGTGGCCTGTGTGAGAGTCCTGAAAGGTCACGGCACGGGAGAACCTGTCCACACTGACTGACGCGCTGTGAGGTGCAGGGACAAGTGAGCTGTGGCCCGGCATCTGCATCTCAACAGAGCTCTGATACCACCTCTGCTGTAAATATCTGGGAAACAACCCCAAATTTCTGAGGGTGTTAAAAACCAGTCTCCTAAAGCAACCATACTCCAATGAAAATTAACAGCAACAGCAAAAAGCCCAGTCTCCTTAGGAAGTCTAATTGCTAGTGTTAAGGATGGAAATGAGAAAACGAGAAACCAAAGAGTTATGTGGAATTGGCAGTGCCAAAGTCAGGACATACATGAGGGCATCCATCACGTAGCCAACTCTGAAACAAAAAAGCAACCTATGTCACCTTCAGAACACACTGCAGCTGGGCCACTTTTCACCTTGCTGGTGGAATGTCTGTTCTAGCCCCACCTGCAGCCTGGGGAGACACAGTCCTGGAAAACATCAAGAGTGCTCTAAACAAGACGTTAAACTCCAGTTGGGAAACCAAAACATCAGTTAGGAAAGGTCTGCTCCCACTCTCCTACGGAGCCTGGGCCGCGCACTGCGCCATTGTATGTACGAACACGCCTGTGGAAGTCAAGGTCAAAGAGGGGCAAGTCAACGTCCCACTCAGGCGATGCCGTTAAGGAGGCAGTTTGTGTGTCGCAGCACGTGACCCGAGCTGGCCAGTGGCGTTCTGCTCGGCCAGTAACTGACACCAGAAGGATGAGCACTGCTTTTCAGTTACATCCAATGCCACTTCTTCATCGGCTGACTCATCTTAGTTCTACTGTGGGAACTTCCAAGATCTGGGTTCAGCGGGCCACACGAAGAGTCTATAGTTGACTTGAGCTGCTTTGGCTCTTTAGAAAAAGAATAATAACATAAATATATAATAAACCGTGGAGTTAGTTCTTATTTTGATACTAGGTTGTTACTCCACTTTATTTAATATGCCTAATGATATTACTGTGTGATGTGTACCTGTGCGTGGAGGGGAGAGGAGAAAATCAAACTTTTTCTTTATCGTTTTCAAAATATTTGTAAGGGTTTTCCAAGGTTGGGGTTTATACTGTGAAATTTTCCTTTCCTCAGTCATCTCTTCCCCTCTTGCCAGAAGCAACTACGGCTCCAAGTGCAGAGCTATCCTCTGCATTGCTGTTGTATCTTAAGTGTATTTTATGAAGGTTCATCGTTTAAATAAGTTTTTAAAACTGACATAGAATTGACAGAAAACAGTATATTAGTTTCAGGCATAGTAAGTACGCTTTTGATGGCATTCTGCTACAAGAAAGAAACACAGAATGGAAGGAAGGAAGACCTGGGGTTTTGAAAAAGTTTGAAGAATACACAGAAGCCCCCCAAGGCAGCCGTACTTTAAAGCCATGTTGGGGTAGCACGTGCCGGTGAAGACACACTCGTATGGTGGCGAGTTGAACTGTGCAATCCACAGCTGCACTTTTATCTGTGCGATCCCACACTGAAAGGGGGTAAACGTCACTGTCACATCCATCTTCCCGTTCGCTGGTATTATTCCTGGGAGGAAAGACATGAGAAAACGTGATGCGTTCTCTTCCTGCCAAGTCCCAGCAAAGAGGCTGACACACACACACCCCCCCTACACATACCGTACACACACACCCCATACACACACACACACCCCACACACACACACTATACACACACACCATACCCACACACACACACACACACCCCCACACACACACCATACACACACACCATACACACACACACACCCCCCCATACACACACACACACCATACACACACACACACCCCACACACACCCACACACACCCTCCACACACACCATACACACACACACACCATACACACACACACTATACACACACACACCATACACACACACACACACCACACACACACACACCATAAACACACACACACCATACACACACACACACCACACACACACCATAAACACACACACACCATACACACACACACACACCACACACACCCCACACACACCATACACACACACACACCCCACACACACCCCCACACACCCTCCACACACACCATACACACACACACTATACACACACACCACACACACACCATACACACACACACACCCCACACACACCCCCACACACCCTCCACACACACCATACACACACACACTATACACACACACCACACACACACCATACACACACACCACACACACACCATACACACACACACACCACACACACACACTATACACACACACCACACACACACCATACACACACACCACACACACACACCACACACACACACACCACACACACCCCACCACACACACACACTATACACACACACCACACACACACCATACACACACACCACACACACACCATACACACACACACACACCACACACACACACTATACACACACACCATACACACACACACACACACACACCCCACACCACACACACCATACACACACACCACACACACACACACCATATACACACACCATACACACACACACCCACACCCACACCCACACCACACACACCATACACACACACCACACACACACACACCATATACACACACACACTCCACACACCCCACACACACCATACACACCACACACACCACACATACACACCATACGCACACACTATACTATACACACACACCACACACACCACACCATACACACACACATACACCATACAAACACACACCCCCCACACCACACACACACACCATACACACACACACCATATACACACACACCACACCACACACACCACACACACAAATACATTCTCCCCGTGAGAAGCATCGGTGTTTCTACTATCTTTATACAGTCTTTTCATTAAATACACGTGAATCAACTGCTGCATGTTTACACTGATCTTATTTATCCAACTACTACCTTAATTCTTTATAATAATAACTCGATTGTGTCAGTTATATAAACATATACCTATCAATCAGCGTTACTGACTCAGAAGTGAATTCCCAGAACCATAATCTTTAAGCTAATTCCCACATGTCAATGTTCATGCTGTAAGCCACAAGGAAAAGCAAGGAACACACATAAAAGCTCGTGTCCAAATTATTCGGTTCCCTATATTTTCGTGTAATTTGATTCTCTCCTTTCAAATCTTCAGGATGGATGACTGTTCTCTCCAAAGTCAGCTATCACACGATGTTTATTTCTCCTTTGTATCTCTGGCGCCAGCAGGGCTTGGAACCCAGTAAGTGTTCAAAAAACGTGGAAAGGAAAATAAAAGGCAGGGAGGGAGGGAGGATCCATGCCCCAAGTGTGAGAGGGGCTAATGTTTCTGACTTCCACTGAAGGCTCTCTGGTTTGCTTTCTAGGTGGTTCCCTCTGTCCGGTGCATCGGGCCTTCCTATGGCCCCTGCAGAGGCCTTGCACCCCCTCATAAAAGCCTGGCACCCCCCTTCCCATCCATGGCCTCTGAATCGTGGTCCACCCTCTGCCTTTCTCTCTGTGCCAACCGCACAGCCCTTTCCTTCAGCCATCCAAGCACTCACTGAGCACTGCTGGGTGCCAGGCACTCTTTTAGGCATTTGAGATCCAGCAATAAACAAAGCAAAGTCCCAGAGTTCCCAGAGTTTACATGCTAGTCGGGATAGCAAACAAAAAGAAATAAGCAAGTGAAGATAAACTCTCAAGTCATGGCATGAGTACAGAGCAGGACTTGGGGAAGCAAGTGAAGCACAAGGAGCTGTCTGAGCGCCGGGGACATCAGGCTCAGGTGAAGAGGAGAGCGGCCTCTGCTCCGATCCCCAGACACGGGCTCCTGCACCCCAGGGCCTTGGCATCGCCGTTCCCCGACCTGGAAAGCCCTTCCTCCAAGTCTTCTTTCAGCCGCTGATTCCCACCCCTGAAACCATCTCTCTGCCGTCTGCCTCCCCTACTAAGTCTCACAAAAGCAAGTGCCTGCTCGTTACAGGTGTTCCAGCTCCATAAATAAAACTTCAAAGCCTGCGCCAGCCTATGTGTTACAGCACCACCCCCAGGAGCCTCCACCCCCGACACTCCATCACGCTGCGATCCCCGGGTGCCACCCCAGCTGTCACCCTGCTATGTTTACCAGTCGCCCAACTAGACTGCAAGCCCCTAAGGCAGACACCAGGCCCCAGAGCTCTTTTATCTTCCCAGATCCCACGGTGCTTCAGAAGACTACAGAAAACCCTAAAGACTCCGCCAAAAACACCTGTTAGAATTAATTTAAAAAGTCAGTAAAGTTGCAGGATACAAATCAATATAGAAAAATCACTTGTGTTTCTATACACCAACAACAAACCATCAGAAAGTGAAATTAAGAAAACAATCCCATTGGGATTCGCTGGTGGCACAGTGGTTAAGAATCCGCCTGCCAATGCGGGGAACACTGGTTTGATCCCTGGTCTGGGAGGATCCCACATGCCGCAGAGCAGCTGGGTCCGTGAGCCACAACTACTGAGCCTGCTCTCTGGAGCCCACGAGCCACAACTACTGAGCCCGCGAGCCACAACTGCTGAAGCCCGCTAGCCCTTGCGCCCGTGCTCCGCAACAAGAGAAGCCACCGCAATGAGAAGCCCACACACCGCAACGAAGAGTAGCCCCCGCTCGCCGCAACTAGAGAAAGCCCGCACACAGCAATGAAGACCCAACACAGCCAAAAATAAAATAAAAATTAAAAACAAACCCCCCCCAAACAATCCCATTTACAATAGCAACACAAAGAATAAAATACCTAGGAATAAATTTCTTCCAGTTTTATTGAGAAAAAATTGACATACATTTCTGTATAAGTTTAAGGTGCACAGCATGGTGGCTGGATTTACATATTTGTGAAACGATGGCCACAACAGGTTTAATTAATGCTTACTATCTCAAATAGATACAGTAAAAAGAAAAGAAAAAATTCTTCTTGTGGTGAGGCCTAAATTTAACCAAGGAAGTGAAAGACCTGTACACTATAAGACACTGATGAAAGAAATTGAAGAAGACACAAATAAATGGAAAGGTATTCCATGTTCATGGATTAGAAGAATTAATATTGTTAAAATGTCCATGCTATCCAAAGAGATATACAAATTCAATGCAACCTTATCAGACTTCTAACGGTACTTTTCATAGAAATAGAACAAACAATTCTAAAATTTGTACGGAATCACAAAAGACTCAGAGTAGCTAAAACAATCTTGGGATGGAATGGAGCTAAAGCATCATGCTTTGTGATTTCAAATCCTATCACAAAGCTACAGTAATCAAAATAGAATGATATTGACATAAAGATAGATAAATAGATTTATGGAAAAGAACAGAGAGCCCAGGAATAAACCCATGCATACGTGGTCAATTAATTGGCAACAAAGGATCCCAGAACATACACAGGGGAAAGGACAGTCTCTTCAATAAATAGTGTTGGGAAAACTTAACAGCCACATGTAAGAGAACAAAACTGAACCACTATCTTATACCACATACAAAAGTGAATGTGGGAAGCGGATTACTTAGGAGTTTGGGATTGACATGTACACACTACTGTATATAAAACAGACAACCAACAAGGACCTACTGTATAGCACAGGGAACTCTACTCAATAGTTTGTAATAACCTATAAGGGAAAAGAATCTAAAAAAGAATATATATATGAATGTATAACTGAATCACTTTGCTGTACGCCCTACCCTAACACAACACTGTAAATCAACTATATTTCAATAAAAATTTAAAACATTAAAAAACATGATTTCAAAGTGGATTAAAGACTTGAATGTAAGACTTGACCATAAAACTCCTAGAACAAAACACAGAAAAAAGCTCCCTGACACTGGGCTTGGCAATGATTTTGGGGATTTGATACCAAAAGCAAAAGCAACAAAAGCAAAAATAAACAAGTGAGACTACATCAAATTCAAAAGCTTCTGCACAGTAAAGGAAACCATCAACAAAATGAAAAGGCAACCTATGGAATGGAAGGAAATATTTGCAAACTACATATCCAGTCAGGCATTAACACCCCAGATATACAAGGATCTCATATAACTCAGTAGCAGAAAAACCCAAATAACCCAATTTTTTTCCATGAGCAAAGGACCTGAATAAACATTTTTCCAAAGAAGATATACAAATGGCCAACAGGTACGTGTTCAACAACACTACTCATCAGGGAAATGTAAATAAAAACATAATGAGATATCACCTCACACCTGTTAGAATGGCTATTATCGAAAAGAAGAGGTAACAAATCCTGGTGAGGGTGTGGAGAAAAGGGGGCCCTGTGCACTGTTGGAATACAAGCTGGCACAGCCACTCCAGAGAACAGTATGGAGGTTCCTCAAAACGTTAAAAAAAAGTAGAACTACCATATGGCCCAGCAGTCCTACATCTGGGCATATATGCAAAGGAAATGAAATCATTATTTTGAAGAGATAGCTGTACTCCTATGTTCATTGCAGCATTATTCACAATATCCAAGGTATGGAAACAATCTGTGTCCATCAACAGTTGAATGGAAAAGAAGATGTGGTCCATATATACAATGGCATATTATTCAGCCTTAAAAAGAAGGAAACCCCGCTATTTACGACAATATGTGCGAACCTGGAGGGCATTGCGCTGAGTAAAATAAGCCAGACAGAGACAAAGACTGCATGGTATCGCTTATATGCATATCTAAAAGAAAAAAGCCCAGTTCTTAGAAACAGAGAGTAGAAAAGTGACTTCCAGGGGCTGAGGGGTGAGGGAAAAAGGAGAGGTTGATAAAAGGGTGCAGACTTCCAACTGCAGGATGAATGAGGTCTGAGGGCCTCCTGTAAAACATGGTGACTGTAGTTGGTAACATCCTACTGTGTAATGGAAACTTGCTAAGAGGAGAGTAGAACTTAAATGTTTCACCCCCCAGAAAAAGGAACTATGTGATGTGATGGATATATGAATTAATTAACTCAATGAAGGAATCCTTTCACAACGTGTACATATGCCAAAGCATCACATTGTACACTTTAAAAAGATAACAATTTTATGTGTCAGCTATACCTCAAAAAATAAGAAAAAATACAAAATAAAAACAAAACGATTTTAGCATTCACAGCAGATCACAGTGGGCAGATATTGAAATCTGAAACCTAAACGTCAAGAGACAGAAACTGGGAAGCAGAAGTCAGCTCAGGCGGAGACTTCACTCTCAGAGGTCCTGAGCACCTTTGGGATCTACATCCTTTGGGGCGTGCAAAGACGGATGGTCTACGCCACCTGTGAGACAGATTCCTTAGACCCTTCACTAAGATTCTGAAGGCTTGGAAAGAAATAATATTCCCTTTTATTTGAACATGAATTAAAGGTGACTACAAAACCAAGGATGTACCAAGAGTCAAAACTAGAATTAGAATGGATTAACTTCTGATTTCAAGTTTTGACTCTGGGAGAAATTTACCTGGGCATTATTATAAATTATCTGCATGACACAAATAATCCCAAACTGTTTTTACTCCCAAATTGCTGGTTCCAATTCACATTATGTCAGACATGTAAAGTCTGCTACTCTTACACATTTGAAAATAACATATTCAAATGTGGCTTATTCTTCTCCATAACTTGAGAGCTACTGTCCAAATCATCTTCGACCTGAGAACTCTGGCAACTTGAGAATTAATTCTCCTTACCTGACGTTGGCTCAACAGTAAAGGCTGGATGAGACTGAACCAACGCAACATGAAACTCGAAATCTACAGGACAACTGCATTGCAAAGGAATCACATAGCTTTTGCTGCAGAAAGAAAAGAAAAGAAAAATGGAAAATACGATTTTTCTTTATAACTAGATGTTTTGGTATCAAGGAAAAGAAACTCAGGTTATGTAATAAACAATCACAACCATGAGGACAGCCAACACGCATACAGTAATTCCCGGGTGACGGCTAGCCCATAGTAAACTAGGCTAATCCTGTCAGGTGGTAAGATGATGTCTCCACTGACAGAAGAGGAAACCAAGAAGCAGCGCAGGTTTCTGTCCTGTCCAAGGGGACACAGCTGGTTTGCGACAGAACCAGGATTCAGTGCAGGTCCACTGTCCCGACAACAGCTCTGTCGGCCACCTGTCGAGTCGGGCAGCTTTAACCTACGGGTGCCCAGTCACAGGGAAAGGGCGTCTCTGCCACACGACGGGCCCCGGGGAGCCTGGGGACGCTGCAAAAGCAGGCGTCATGGACAGCCTGGGAAGCCGTGGCCCCTGCAGAGCCTGGAACTGGCCCGTGTTGAAGAAACCACACGGTGGCTTTCGTTGGCCGAAATATGCTAGAGGCTATTCGGTTAGAGGCTGCAAACCAGCAGAGGAGCTGGAGGGAAATGCTCTCACGGGGACAAGGCCACCCGCTCTCCTTAGAGAGCCCTGCGCTTCCCCTGACGGCCCCTCCTTCTACGGGGCGCGCCCGGGCGGCCCGAGTGTGCGGGACGCGTTTGCAGGAGAACAGAGCCCTCCAGGCGTTCGGTGGCATCCCGAGCGCGGCTGGGGCAGGTCACCCCGGCCCGTCCGGCAGCTCCTCCCTCTCCGGGGCTGCGTGCTCCCTTCTGCACGCCCTCGCGCGCGGCCGCTCTGCCCCTCGCGCCCGGCTCCGACTCCGGGAGAGCGAGGTCGATCGCAGGGGGTTTGGGCAGCTCTCGTGCTGCCGCCGAGCTGGCTGTGGGCTTTCACATCGCGGCCCACTCCCTCAGCGGCCAGCGCCCGTCTGCCTGGGAGCTCCAAGCTTCATTGAAGGCACAGCCGAGTCGACTGGCTTCCCCTGCTCGGCCTCAGCCAAGCCCCCGAGTCCCGCACAGAGCCCAACGAGGATTTGTTGGAGCAAAGTGAAATCACCCTTTGTCAGTAGGACTTTGGGGATACGGTACAGTGCAAACATGGTTTGAAAAACGATGCCAAGAGCATTTTTATTTGGCCTTAAACTCCTTATCTTTTAAACATTTCTGAAATATTCCAAATATAAAGAAAAATATTGAGAAGAATAAATAAAGATCCCTTTATCCACTACAAACCCCTATCAAATCTTCTGCTTTGGGTAAATCAATGTCATATTCGTAAAGAAATAAAACACTGCGGAACAGCTGAAGCTCCCCGTCCCCCTGTCCCGGGGCCTCTGATCCTTCCTGCCTTCCCGGGGGTGACCTCACCTGGATGCACCATCAATCCCACAGATTTTTATACTATCACCACATACGTATGTACCCATAAAATGTATAATATTTACTATTTGTTTTCAACAATATGGTTCTAAAACGTGCTGGTTTTGCCCAGCACTATGCTTTTGAGGTTGACCCATGAAGTTCTGTTGGTTCGTTTTCACCAGTGACGAGTAGTCCATTGTATGACGACATCATCCTTGTTTCTCTACTCTCGTGCTGAAAGCGTTTAGGTTGTTTGCACCATTTCGCTACTGCAATGTGGTGGGGACAGTCCTCGGGTGGGACTCCTTATGCATCTGGACCAGAGCTGCTCTAGCTATAACCAAGAAATGGAATTACTGGTTAGCAGTAAAGTGAAAATATCAGCTTTACTACATACGGCCAAAACACCCTCCAAAGCACTTGGACCAATTTATCCTTCCACAAGCAGCATCTGATTACCAGCACAGCATTCTCAGACACATTAACTTCTTCCAACCTGATGGGGGTGAAATGGTATCTCATCTCATTTTATTTTCATTTTCATTTCTTTGAGGTTGAGCTTCTGCTCATGGGTACCCATTTGGGTTCCCTCTCCTGTGAACTGCCTGTGCATATTCTTTGCCCATTTTCCTATTGGGTTGTTCTGTTCTCGTATTAATTTGGAAATTCTAGATATTCATTTTGTCAATTACATCCATTGATGTAAATTCTAGACAAGGGTCATTATACAGAGTAATCACTTCAGCCAACAGTGAGATGAATACTTCATAGTTTTGTTTGTTCGTTCGTTTTGTTTTGTCTTACCAAACTCACAGACTCTGTCCTAAATCAGGCTCTACTAGAAGCATCAGTTCATCCATCTTAACACTCTGAGACGCTTTCTAATTCTGAAATACAGGGTACATAAAAGTCGTTACATCTTCAAGGCGATCCAACCTAACAGACACTCAGGCCCCACTGAGCATCAGGTCCTTTACAGCACTGGGTAGATAAAACTAACACTACAAATTACACATGCCTCTCAAGATGTAAGCAGCTTTGGGTAATGGTCAACGTGAAGCATGAAGCTGCCCAAACCTGGTCCCTGAAGATCAGGCCGGTGACCCCCAGGCCACCTGGGCTACGTGGCCCTCCAGTTGGTACCCCCAGGGGTCTGCTCAGAGCTGCCCCAGCAGCTGCTCAGGGTTCTCCTGCTAGAAGCTGAACGTTTGCATTTTCCTGAACAAACAAACAAAAACTGCTAGGGCTTTTTATGTATGCCTAATCTGTAGCTAATTTCAGAGCTCTGATAATTCCCATAGAAAAAGTGTCAGAGTATTTGTTTAATGATGATTACATGAAGCCAAGTTCCTGATGCATTAACCAGTTGGAAAAACAAACAGTTCCTTAAGGGCACAAAATTCCAAGGGCCTTGATTCAGAAAGAGACACAGCAGTGCAAGAAATGCCAATTCAGTGGAAGCACTGACCTTTGCTTTCATTGCTGCTGTTCACATTATGGATGTCAAATTAGTGTGGCTGGCTTCCTTCATCATAAATCAAGGACAGTCTAGATTAATTTGGGTCAAGAGCAATTTTGGCAAATATGAAGTTTAGTATTTTTAGAAGTGTTCCATATGTCAAGAAACAGAATACCGTTAAATTCTGGGGGAACTTAAAAATTATCAACTAAATCCCCATTGCTAAATACAATTAAAACTGATCTGCAGTGAAGAAACGTGAATAAATACACGTATCTTATGCCTATTAATCTTCAGATGCAAATAGGAGCCTGAATTAAGAGTTCTTCCATAACTTACGGAAAGCAGTCAATTAACATAGTAAAGCAGATAGAAGTTAGTCCTTTTGGAGGTAATGACAACTTTTATCCCTGATACTCTATGTGGTTTTTTTTTTGGCCGCACTGCGAGGCATGCGGAACTTCTCCGACCAGGGATCGAACCTGCGCCCCCTGCAGTGGAAGTGCAGAGTCTTAACCATTGGACCACCGGGGAAGGCCCCTGCTACTTTAGTATTTAAACATTTAACCAAACCTGCTAAGGCTCTGTATAAAAATATATTAAGTATTTTAAAAGAATTATTCCCTGTTTTTAGTAAAATCCAACCCACACCTTCTAAATACTAGACTCATACATTATGATCATGTACAAGCTCTGTGCCTATTAGAAGAAAAGAGTATAAATTTGCCTCACAGAAAGGAAATAGTATAAAAAACTTAACATAAACTCAAATTTCTTTCTTGTCCCTTCTCTAAATAAATGCAAGTAGAGGGCCAGACACCACAGTAATTTCTAGTAAATTATATAACATTTGTTTTTACTTTACTCTGATCTTATTTTATCATTTACCCTAAAATCTAACATTGTGTTTGTCTCAGGAGTAATCAAGGTTTTCCTGAGAGAATGAATCATCTTGTGAACTTATTGTATATAACATAAAATCAAATTTCCTCCCTAATTAAAAAGTCTCAATGTTTAGAGAGTGGAATGAGTGAACCATCTTGCCATCAATAGCGCTGGACTCCTTTTTGGAGAATTATGGTAATAACTGATAATGTAAGTGAGCAGGACACCATGGGGCCTTCCCGGAACAGACACCCCCCCACTCACGTCCTCTACCTGCTTCTTTGCTGTAGAAAACCTGTAGCCTCCTAGGCCTTCCCTGAGTTCCAAAGAGTAAATTTAATAAGAGAAGTGAGAAAATGCAGAAAGGAAGGAAAACCATCAAGCAAGACAAAACAATAATAGTTTAGCCATTATACAATCTCAAGGATCTTTAGTTCCTCCTCAAGGGCTGTAGAGAATATTCTGAGCCATGTCCTTTGAGCTGTTTTGCAGATACTGAAACCCCCGCCAGGTGGGAGAGCTTAACTGCACACCGCCCACAAGCACATAGACCCCAGACCCACTGGAACTGGAAGGTTGATGACGCTGACTCCAAATCACCTCACCACCAGCCGAGCAGAATGCCCACGAGCTGATCACACACCCCACGACCCCCCTCCCTCACTCTGTCTCTAAAAACATCTTCCCTGAAAGCTTCCAAGGAGTTTGGCCCTTTTAAGCACTAGCTGCCTGGACTCCTTGCTTGGCACCTGCAATAAATGCTGCACTTTCCTTCACCACGACCCGGTGTCTGTAGATTGGCTTTGCTGCACATGGGTGAGCAGATCCAAGCTTGGTTCGATAACAATAATAAGCATGACAAATGCTAACTATTACAAGATGCTGGATTCAGACAGCACAATAAATTAATCCTTAGCTATTACACATGTACAAAACTTTGAGAGAAACACCATCAAGAAAAAGGGAAGCCTTCCCACAGAGACATATGTATAATTTAAACTATAACATGTCAATTTAGCAGGACTTCTCCTTTGTCAACTACTCACTGATACAGGAACCATTTCTAGATCAGAAGATGTGGGCAGCGATGATGTTCGTGTGACATCCATTCCCTACCAAATGTGCGGAAGACTCATGGGGAAATCAAATCTGAGCGAGCTTTGGGACCACATATCATGGCAGTTTAGAACGCATCTATTGGGACTTCCCTGGTGGCCCAGCGGTTAAGAGTCTGTGCGCTCAATGCAGGGGACCCGGGTTCAATCCCTGGCCAGGGAACTAGATCCTGCATGCCACAGCTAAGAGCCCACACGTGGCAACTAAGACCCAGCACAGCCAAATAAATAAATATTAAAAAACAAACAAACAACAACAAAAAAGTCTATGAACTCTTCAACATTTCTTCTATTGAGAGGTTTCCTTCCCTGGAATCTGGGCTCTCTGGCCACTCAGCTACTAGAATGCAGTGGAATGATGCCACGCTGCTTTCTAAAGGCCATGCCTGGGAAACTGCTATCTCTCGCTCCTCCTGGATACTCACCTCATTGCCATGCCCTCAGGAAGCCCAAGCAGCCTGTGGAGAGGCCCATGTGGAGAGAACTGAGGCTCCCGCCCTCCACCCAGCTGAGCCCAGAAAATGGCCAGCGTGTGAGTGGACCATCTCAAGGAAGTGGATGTCTGAGTCCCCAGCTAACTCTGCATGAAGCAAAGCAACCTTCTCCATCAGGCCATATTCAAATAGTAGATCCAGGAGCAAAACAAACGACTGCTGTTACTCTAAGCCACTACTTGTAGGGTGTTTTGTTACACAGCAGTAAGGAAAAAACGGACCCAAACAGCATTCTCTCTTTCTCATCTCATTTCTCCTTTGGTGAATGATTACCTTACCCCATTTCTGGTTGGAATAATAATTTGGCAATTTTTTAAGTCTTTTTTCTCTTTTTGGTAGTAGCCCTTCATATGTCCCAGTCACACTGTGCTTGCCCCTCAGCTAACCCTCTTAACAACCTGTGAGGTGAGTACTATTACTATGCCCATTTCATGGACAAATAAACTGATCTGTGGGGCCATCCAAGGACACACAGTTAATAAGAGATGAGGTGGAAATTAAAGCCAGGACCCCAGGACCCTTAACTGCGATACTATACCTCTCTTCTCAGTCTCTAATAGCAACCAAGAGCTAAGAACATCTCACTGTTAGCACTGCCGTCTTCTTCCCTATTGACTTTCTCTTTAAAACCGATCCCTCGATTTAAAACTCAGTTGAGGATTGGTTCAAGATGGTGGAGTAGGAGGACGTACTCTCACTCCCTCTTGCGAGAGCACCAGAATCACAACTAACTGCTGAACAGTCATTGACAGGAAGACACTGGAATTCACCTAAAAAGATACCCCACATCCAAAGACAAAAGAGAAGCCACAATAGGATGATAGAAGGGGTGCAATCACAATAAAATCAAATCCCATTACTGCTGGGTGGGTGACTCACAGACTGGAGAACACTTATACCACAGAAGTCCACCCACTGGAGTGAAGGTTCTGAGCCCCACGTCAGGCTTCCCAACCTGGGGGTCTGGCAAAGGGAGGAGGAATTCCTAGAGAATCAGACTTTGAAGGCTAGCGGGATTTGATTGCAGGACTTCGACAGGACTGGGGGAAACAGAGACTCCACTCTTGGAGGGCACACACAAAGTAGTGTGTGGATCGGGACCCAGGGAAAGGAGCAGTGACACCAGGGGAGACTGAACCAGACCTACCTGCTAGTGTTGGAGGGTCTCCTGCAGAGGCGGGGAGTAGCTGTGGCTCACTGTGGGGACAAGGACACTGGCAGCAGAAGTTCTGGAAAGTACTCCTTGGCGTGAGCCCTCCCAGAGTCCACCATTAGCCCCACCAAAGAGCCCAGGTAGGCTCCAGTGTTGGGTCCCTTCAGGCCAAACAACCAACAGGGAGGGAACCCAGCCCCACCCATCAGCAGACAAGTGGATTAAAGTTTTACTGAGCTCTGCCCACCAGAGCAACAGCCAGCTCTACCCACCACCAGTCCCTCCCATCAGGAAACTTGCACAAGTCTCTTAGATAGCCTCATCCACTAGAGGGCAGACAGCAGAAGCAAGAAGAACTACAATCCTGCAGCCTGTGGAACAAAAACCACATTCACAGAAAGATAGACAAGATGAAAAGGCAGATGTACCAGATGAAGGAACAAAATAAAACCCCAGAAAAACAACTAAATGAAGTGGAGACAGGCAACCTTGCACCAGATGAAGGAACAAGACAAAACCTCAGAAAAACAACTAAATGAAGTGGAGATAGGCAACCTTCCAGAAAAAGAATAAAGAATAATGATAGTGAAGATGATCCAGGACTCTGGAAAAAGAATGGAGGCAAAGATCGAGAAGATGCAAGAAATGAATAACAAAGACCTAGAAGAATTAAAGAACAAACAAACAGAGATGAACAATACAATAACTGAAATGAAAACTACACTAGAAGGAATCAATAGCAGAATAACTGAGGCAGAAGAACGGATAAGTGACCTGGAAGACAGAATGGTGGAATTCACTGCCGCAGAACAGAATAAAGAACAAAGAATGAAAAGAAATGAAGACAGCCTAAGACACCTTTGGGACAACATTAAATGCAACAACATTCACATTATAGGGGTCCCAGAAGGAGAAGAGAGAGAGAAAGGACCTCAGAAAATATTTGAAGAGATTATAGTCAAAAACTTCCCTAACATGGGAAAGGAAATAGCCACCAAAGTTCAGGAAGCTCAGAGACTCCCGTACAGGATAAACCCAAGGAGAAACACAACAAGACACATAGTAATCAAACTGGAAAAAATTAAAGACAAAGAAAAATTATTGAAAGCAGCAAGGGAAAAAAGACAAATAACCAAATAACATACAAGGGAACTCCCATAAGGTTAACAGCTGATTTCTCAGCAGAAACTCTACAAGTTAGAAGGGAGTGGCATGACATATTTAAAGTGATGAAAGGGAAGAAACTACAATCAAGATTACTCTACCTGGCAAGGATCTTATTCAGATTCTATGGAGAAATCTAAAGCTTTACAGAGAAGCAAAAGCTAAGAGAAGAACTCAGCACCACCAAACCAGCTGTACAACAAATGCTAAAGGAACTTCTCTAAGTGGGAAACACAAGAGAAGAAAAGGACCTACAAAAACAAACCCAAAACAATCAAGAAAATGGTAATAGGAACATACATATCAATAATTACCTTAAACATGAATGGATTAAATGCTCCAACCAAAAGACACAGGCTCACTAAATGGATACAAAAAAAGACCCATATATATGCTGTCTACAAGGGACCCACTTCAGACCTAGGGACACATACAGACTGAAAGTGAGGGGATGGAAAAAGATATTCCATGCAAATGGAAATCAAAAGAAAGCTGGAGTAGCAATACTCGTATTAGATAAAATAGACTTCAAAATGAATAATGTTGCCAGAGACAAGGAAGGACACTACATAATGATCAAGGGATCGATCCAAGAAGAAGATACAACAATTGTAAATATATATGCACCCAACATAGAAGCACCTTAATACATAAGGCAACTGCTAATAGCTATAAAAGAGGAAATCAACAGTAACACAATAATAGTGGGGGACTTTAGTACCTCACTTACACCAGTGGACAGATCATCCAAAAAGAAAATTAATAAGGAAACACAAGCTTTAAATGACAAAATAGACCAGATAGATTTAATTGATATTTATAGGACAGTCCATCCAAAAACAGCAGATTACACTTTCTTCTCAAGTGCACATGAAACATTCACCAGGATAGATCACATCTTGGGGAACAGATCAAGCCTCAGTAAATTTAAGAAAATTGAAATTATATCAAGCAACTTTTCCGACCACAACGCTATGAGATTAGAAATCAATTACAGGGAAAAAAACATAAAAAACACAAACACATGAGGCTAAACAATACATTACTAAATAACCAAGAGATCACTGAAGAAATCAAAGAGGAAATGAAAAAATACCTAGAGACAAATGACAATGAAAACATGATGATCCGAAACCTATGGGATGCAGCGAAAGCAGTTCTAAGAGAGAAGTTTATAGCAATACAATTCTACCTCAAGAAAGAACAAACATCTCAAATAAACAACCTAACCTTACACCTAAAGGAACTAGAGAAGGAAGAACAAACAAAACCCAAAGTTAGTAGAAGGAAAGAAGTCATAAAGATCAGAGCAGAAATAAATGAAATAGAAACAAAGAAAACAATAGCAAAGATCAATAAAACTAAGAGCTGGTTCTTTAAGAAGATAAACAAAATTGATAAACCATTAGCCAGACTCTTCAAGAAAAAGAGGGAGAGGGCTCAAATCAATGAAACTAGAAATGAAAAAGAAGTTACAATAGACACTGCATAAATACAAAACATCGTAAGAGACTACTACAAGCAATGCTACGCCAATAAAATGGACACCTGGAAGAAATGGACAAATTCTTAGAAAGGTATAACTTTCCAAGACTGAACCAGGAAGAAATAGAAAATATGTACAGACCAATCACAAGTAACGAAATTGAAACTGTGACTAAAAATCTTCCAACAAACAAAAGTCCAGGACCAGATGGCTTCACAGGTGAATTCTATCAAACATTTAGAGTACAGATAACACCCGTCCTTCTCAAAGTCTTCCAAAAAATTGCAGAGGAAGGAACACTCCCAAACTCATTCTATGAGGCCACCATCACACTGATCCCAAAACCAGACAAAGATACTACAAAAAAAAAAATTACAAACCAATATCACTGATGAATATAGATGCAAAAATCCTCAACAAAATACTAGCAAACAGAATCCAACAACACATTAAAAGGATCATACACCATGTTCAAGTGGGATTTATCCCAGGCATGCAAGGATTCTTCAACATACACAAATCAATCAATGTGATACACCGTATTAGCAAATTGAAGAGGAAAAACCATATGATCATCTCAATAGATGCAGAAAAAGCTTTTGGCAAAATTCAACACCAATTTATGATAAAAACTCTCCAGAAAGTGGGCATAGAGGAAACCTACCTCAACATAATAAAGGCCATATACAACAAACCCACAGCAAACCTCATTCTCAATGTTGAAAAACTGAAAGCATTTCCTCTAAGATCAGGAATAAGACAAGGATGTCCACTCTCACCACTCTTATTCAACATAGTTTTGGAAGTCCTAGCCACGGCAATCAGAGAAGAAAAAGAAATAAAAGGAATACAAATTGGAAAAGAAGAAGTAAAACTGTCAGTGTTTGCAGATGACATGATACTATACATAGAGAATCCTAAAATTGCCACCAGAAAACTACTAGAGCTAATCAATGAATCTGATAAAGTTGCAGGATACAAAATTAATGCACAGAAATCTCTGGCATTCCTATACACTAATGATGAAAAATCTGAAAGAGAAATTAAAGAAACACTCCCATTTACCATCGCAACAAAAAGAATAAAATACCTAGGAATAAACCTACCTAGGGAGACAAAAGACCTGTATGCAGAAAACTATAAGACACTGATGAAAGAAATTAAGGATGATACCAACAGATGGAGAGATATACCATGTTCTTGGATTGGAAGAATCAATATTGTGAAAATGACTATACTACCCAAAGCAATCTACAGATTCAATGCAATCCCTATCAAATTACCAATGGCATTTTTTACAGAACTAGAAGAAAAAAATCTTAAAATTTGTGTGGAGACACAACAGACCCCGAATAGCCAAAGCGGTCTTGAGGGAAAAAAAACGGAGCTGGAGGAATCAGACTCCCTGACTTCAGACTATACTACAAAGCAACAATAATCAAGACATATGGTACTGGCACAAAAACAGAAATATAGATCAATGGAACAGGATAGAAAGCCCAGAGATAACCCCACACCCTATTGTCAACTAATCTACGACAAAGGAGGCAAGGATATACAACGGAGAAAAGACAGTCTCTTCAATAAGTGGTGCTGGGAAAACTGGACAGCTACATGTAAAAGAATGAAATTAGAACACTCCCTAACACCATACACAAGAATAAACTCAAAATGGATTAGAGACCTAAATGTAAGACCGGACACTATAAAACTCTTAGAGGAAAACATAGGAAGAACACTCTTTGACATAAATCACAGCAAGATCTTTTTTGATCCACCTCCTAGAGTAATGGAAATAAAAACAAAAATAACAAATAGGACCTAATGAAACAAAAGCTTTTTCAAAGCAAAGGAAACTACAAACAAGATGAAAAGACAACCCTCAGAATGGGAGAAAATATTTGCAAACGAATCAATGGACAAAGGATTAATCTCCAAAATATATAAACAGCTGTTGCAGCTCAATATTAAAAAAACAAACAACCCAATCGAAAAATGGGCAGAAGATCTAAATAGATATTTTTTCCAAGAAGACATACAGATAGCCAAGAAGCACATGAAAAGCTGCCCAACATCACTAATTATTAGAGACATGCAATCAAAACTACAGTGAGGTATCACCTTACACCAGTTAGAGTGGGCATCATCAGAAAATCTACAAACAATAAATGCTAGAGAGGGTGTGAAGAAAAGGGAACCCTCTTGCACTGTTGGTAGAAATGTAAATTGATTCAGCCACTATGGAGAACAGTATAGAGGTTCCTTAAAAAACTAAAAATAGAATTACCATATGACCCAGCAATCCCACTACTGGGCATATACCCAGAGAAAACCATAATTCAAAAAGACACCTGCACCCCAATGTTCACTGCAGTACTATTTACAATAGCCAGGTCATGGAAGCAACCTAAATGCCCATCGACAGAAGAATGGATAAAGAAGATGTGGTACACATATACAATGGAACATTACTCAGCCATAAAAAGGAACGAAATTGAGTCATTTGTAGAGATGTGGATGGATCTAGAGACTGTCATACAGAGTGAAGTAAGTCAGAAAGAGAAAAACAAATATCGTATATTAATTCATATACGTGGAATCTAGAAAAATGGTACAGATGAACCAGTTTGCAGGGCAGAAATTCAGACACAGATGTACAGAACAAACGTATGGACACCAAGGGGGGAAAGTGGCAGGGAGAGGGGTGGTGGTGTGATGAATTGGGAGATTGGGATTGGCATATGTACACTAATATGTAAAAAATGGATAACTAATAAGAACCCACTGTATAAAAATATAAATAGAATAAAATTCAAAACAAACAAAAAACCCTGATCCCTCTGTGCTTTATTTATTGAGCTTTTTGAAAGACGTGTCCTTTAATTAGCCCATCAGCAACAAAGGGTTATAAAGTCCCAAGACCTTTTCTCAGATGTTACCCACCCCCCCTCAAGTCCTGGCATGCATGTAGAGAGAAAGGGGGAGACCTGGGGCCTGGCCAGTTCTTTTCCTTTAAGCTTGAGATGCACATTGCTGTATTCAGAATATGACCAACAAAAACAGAAAGAAATCAGACATGATGATTAGTTGCCGGATAAGCCAGACCCCCAAACCCCCAAACGAATGGGCCACAATTTGAAAAGATACAAAGAGTGGAGAGTAAATTATGTTTCAAATTTCAAAGTACGCTCTTTTATCTCAGATGATTTATGTTCTTGTGAACTTTCATAGGCTGCTTATCTTGTTTTCAAAGACATAATTAACTTCACTGGGATTGGGGCCTGAAACCAGAAGCACAGTGGACCCATGATCCTAATGATATAGTCAAATAGAGACAAGCACAAATTCACATAAAGAAACGTTCAGGGAACAGGCGTCTAATTACTCTTTTTCCCTTATAGAATTAAACGCCACACTCATTTTAGACTAGGCTTAGACCAGTGTTAGAGGCAAAGACCGATATACAATCAAAGTGTCAGGGAGGTTGGATGTTTTTTCTCTTGCTGGCCTGGCCTTCAAGCTCCTTTCTTGCCCTTACTTCAATTCCTTCCCCAACCCTACTTAGTTCTTCCTACTGGTAAAACCTCACCCTCTCCCACACCCCAGTAGTTTAGGAAAAGGTGGAGTTCTGCTGAAATCACTAGGGAACAGTGGGAATTAAATGAGGTCCCCTTTGCATACTTGGTAAAGGAAGTTACGGTATTTCTCTGGGGGGTGGAAGGTAACTGAATTCTGGAAAAGTTAGAGGTGACCAGATGACATGTCGTCTGCAGAGACAGTATGTACCCTATTCATACTGGTTAAACACCTTTTAAAAAAATGTGGTAAAATGTACATAACATAAAATTTACCATTTCACCCATTTTCTAAGGTACACTTTAGTGGAATTAGGTGCATTCACACTGTTACACAACCGTCACCAAAAAGGCCTTGAAAAGGCTTGAAAAGCCTCCTGCAGATCGAGTTCCTTTTTAGCTGAGAAAAATATAGCACTTACTGGGAGAAGATAAGAGGATACACTAAGAACTACTGACGGTCTTTTCCTCTTTTAGGAGACAAGGGAGAAGCAAGCCCACACTGAAGGTACTAAAAACACACTCGGCTGGGGCTTCCCTGGTGGCGCAGTGGTTGAGAGTCCGCCTGCCGATGCGGGGGACACGGGTTCGTGCCCTAGTTCGGGAGGATCCCGCATGCCGCGGAGCGGCTGGGCCCGTGAGCCATGGCCGCTGAGCCTGCGCGTCTGGAGCCTGTGCTCCGCGGCGGGAGAGGCCACAACGGTGAGAGGCCCACGTACCGCAAAAAAAACAAAAAACAAAAAAACACACACACACACACTCGGCTGGAGATGAATGACCTGTCCTGCCGGCCGGGCGCCCAGCTACAGCTCCAAGTCCCTGCCGCTCACCCACCAGCAATTATAAGGACAAAAAATCACTCGGCAGTGGAATAAGAAATGAATTTTTAAAGCAAAGCAGTGTATTTTCAAATACTTTTGGTTCTGAAATTGCAGTCTCTAAGAATTTTAAGTGAGAAGACCCAACGCAGCCAAAAATAATAAATAAATAAATAAAAAAAATTTTAAAAAATTTGCACAAAATCAAAGGGAGAAAAGCAGTATCCAGTATTACAATTTCCAAGCTAGGCTCTAATAAGGTCAGTATTACTTTCCCAAATTTCAGTTTTTCAGCCTTTTGATGGCTTTCTCCAGGAGTCAAAAGTCTGGGATTCAACATTTTGTGAGAAAAACTTGAAAAAAACCCCTAATTTTTGGGGTCACTTTTAGGGTCGTATAGCCATCACGAAGCAGAGCCTGGATTGGAATCTAGACACTGCCTCGTCTCCTTTTTAGTTTCTTTATTGAGGGTCCTCACAGGCCAGGCAGGTAACAGTGAGAGGACAGGGCTACGTGTGAGGTAACAGGGAGTGGTGGGGACTGCGGCAGCCTGGCAAAAGTACTGCCCTCTGACGGGGCAGCTTCCAGTTCGTCCCTGAGGAACCGATTGTGGTCATGCAGGAATGTGTGCCTAGTACTGCTGGATCTTCCTCTTTTTTTTTCTTTTAACAAAGAGTGGAAATCTAAATTTTCATGTGCAATCTTCTGATTTCTAAATGTTGGCAACTAACTGAAATTTTTAAAATTTATTTTATTGGAGTCTAGTTGATTTACAATGTTGTGCTAACTTCTGCTGTAAGCAAAGTGACTCAGTTATACATATGTATACATTCTTTTGCATACTCTTTTCCATGATGGTTTATCCCAGGAGATTGGATATAGTTCCCTGTGCCCTACAGTAGGACCTTATTGTTTACCCATTCTATACATAATAGTTTGCATCTGCTAATCCCAAACTCCCAGTCCACCCCCCCCCACCTTTCCCCTTTGGCAACCACAAGCCTGAAATGTTTACAAAAAATAAATCATGTGGTCCCCAACCATGTGGAACAAATGAAGCAGGTCAGCAGTTTAATGAGATCAGAGCCACAAATTCAGAACGGATGGATGGCTGGCAGGCTGAGGGATAAACTGTCTGCACCAGACTAGACAGGAGGATTGGTGGGACGCTCCCCACTCTCCCCAACAATCTAAAAATTCCTCAGAGAACCATCCTGGACTTTACTCCCCACAGGGAGCTACAAAGGGAAAGACTGAGGTTGAGGGGATGAGATGGGCAAAGGAGCCAGAGGTACAGCTGCCAGCAGCCAGATGCCCACCTTGTAAGACACAGTGACAGGTTGGCGGTGCTGCTGGAGGGCGTGCTGGTCCTCTGGGTGGGCGGGGTGGGGGCGACAGTGGGTGAGGTTGGGCGCAGAAGCTGCCGAGCAGCTGGGACAAGCACAGAGACGCAGCACCTGCAGGTGTGTCGTTCCTGGTCCCGCAGCCGGGCCTCACCAGCAGCCCCTGAAGAAGTGACGGAGCAGAGCGGGGGTATTCGTGTGTGCGTGGGACTGGGGGCTGCGGGCCTGAGGCAGAGAAACAGCAGGAGCCGGACTGCAATGCAGCCTCGAGGGTGAGGGCTGATGGGCTCCGAGGCGAGTGGCACGCTTGGGACCTTGGGACCACAGTGAGACTGGAGGTCACAGATGAGGCATCGCCGCTTCTTATGCACCCAGCAGTGGCTGCAGCCAACCCGCCCTTGTGGCAGGAGTGTTTTCTCACGGATAATGTTTAGCATCTGCCCTTCAAACCAGATGTGTGTCTGCTCTGTGTTATATAACTTCTGGTTGCTGCAGTCAAAATGCCTAGTCCAACGTTTTTTTCCTCCAATTAATCACATCCTGGGACCTAATGTATAAGTCCAGTACTGCATGTCTTGTGCATAGCTGTTCTAAAGAATCTTATTTTATGTACTGTATGTATCAGAAGAGTGTACATTGCCATGTAATGTAAAAAAGAAAAATCTACATAAATAACGCAGCAACTACCCAGGTGTTATACCAGCTAAAACAATAAATAACCTTTGAACAGTGCATGGTCACATTCAAACGCCCCTCTGCCCCAGGGAGGGAAGGCAGCCCAGAGATGGACCGCCACGTAGTCACCCCACACTCTCCATCATGACACCGTCCACCGGAAGACCGTCCCCTCTGCCAGGCAGCAGCTCACATCAGCTCAACCTCGCACAAATCCACACCATCACTCCAGAGAAGGACAATTCCAGAGCCCGATGAAGCCGGACGGAGGGTGGACAGGCGAGTGTGTGAATCGAGGGCCTGTCCGCCTGCTGTGGATTTGTGGTGCTGCTGCGTGCCCTCCCCTTGGCCAGCTGGTGGACCCATCGCCCGGCTCTGGGAGGGCTGGCGCTGAGGACTCACCCTTGACCTTCTCCAGAGAAGTGCCCTTGGCTGAGGGGCTGGGCACCCCCATCCCTGTCCTGCACTCCTTTATGGGTTATGCCTTAGTAAGTCAGGTGCAACGAATCCTTGTTTCTGCTTCTAAGGAACCTAAGGCCCCACGACTACATTTAAATACTTGCAATCAGTGCCTGATTTTGAGGTGTCCCAGGCCCCTCTCCACAGCAGTGTTAAGTACATGATGTATTTATTTAATAGAGTTGTTATACTATATATAGAAATTGCTACAGTATCAAGTAGAACATAAGATTATACTTCAAAGCCCCCTTCTGAAACTCACTGATAACTGAGGTAGGTAAAGAGTATAAAAAAATCCAAATTTGGGGCTTCCCTGGTGGCGCAGTGGTTGAGAGTCTGCGTGCCGATGCAGGGGACACGACTTCGTGCCCCGGTCCGGGAAGATCCCACATGCCGCGGAGCGGCTGGGCCCGTGAGCCATGGCCGCTGAGCCTGTGCGTCCAGAGCCTGTGCTCCGCAACGGGAGAGGCCACAACAGTGAGAGGCCCCCGTACCGAAAAAAAAAAAAAATCCAAATTTTAAAATAAACAATATGTCAGCAATATTTATAATTAATTAAAAACACTGTTTCAGATGTAGACAACAAACGTATGGGCACCAAGGGGGGAAAGTGGGCGGGGGGTGGGGGTGGAACGAATTGGGAGATTGGGATGGACATATATACACTAACATGTATAAAATAGATAACTAATAAGAACCCGCTGTATAATAAATAAATAAGTAAATAAATAAGTAAATAAATAAAAACACTGTTTCAATTCACAGTCTCTTCTATTCAACGCCTGGCTTTCACATAGCTTTCAGATACAATCCATTAGCTCAAAGACACCAGTGAAATGATTATACTTCTGATGATCGTTGTAGTATTTTTACCTCTTATAAGCAAATTTTAAAGAAAGGCACAAAACAGTTTTACTATAGTCACATAAGCCCACACAAATATGACGTGAATGTAAGCTTTGAAAAGTCAAACTCTTAAAAGTCTGACAATCACATGCAATATAATATGCCCCAAATTTCAAAGAGAAGCGGTTTCTTTTTAAAAAATATTTATTTGGCTGTGCTGGTCTTAGCTGCGGCACGTGGACTCAGCTGCGGCATGCATGCGGGATCTAGTTCCCTGACCAGGGATCAAACCTGGGCCCCTCATTGGGAGCACCGAGCCTTAGCCGCTGGACCACCAGGGAAGTCCCCAGAGTGCAGTTTCTACAAGGTACACACGACCGTGCATTTCTCTGCTTCCCTTGTTCAGTGGTGGCCTCAGTGAAATCCACCTTTGCCAGCAAAGCCTCTGAGGCCCTTCTCGCTCAGCCCTTGCCCTGCCACAGCGCTGATAACCCAGGTCCAGGCTCACGAACGCCCCAGAGCGGTCCACAGGTGCCGTTCCTTCCACACCTCTGCCTGTGCCCAAGCCTCCACACTGCCTGAAACACCCTTCTTCCCTCCTGCTCCCTTCCGCTGCCTGATGTCTAGTCGCGCTTCAAAAGCTTAGGGCAGGTGCACTCTCCTCTAGGAAGTCTTGTCTGAGCTCCGCCGTCCCACCTGCCCCCAACTCACTTCACACTGAGCTGGGTTACGTGTCCTTCCTCAGAACACACTGAATTAGAAATTAGAATCGTCCAGTTAACAAACAGCTCAAACAACTCAACAACAAAAAAGCAAACCTCCTAATCAAAAAATGGGCAGAAGACCCAAATAGACATTTCTCCAAAGAAGACATACAGGGCTTCCCTGGGGGCACAGTGGTTAAGAATCTGCCTGCCAATGCAGAGGACATGAGTTCGAGCCCTGGTCTGGGAAGATCCCACATGCTGCAGAGCAACTAAGCCCGTGCGCCACAACTACTGAGCCCACGTGCCACAACTACCAAAGCCCATGCACCTAGAGCCCATGCTCCGCAACAAGAGAAGCCACTGCAATGAGAAGCCTGCGCACGGCAATGATGAGTAGCCCCCAGTCGCTGCAACTAGAGAAAGCCCGCGTGCAGCAACGAAGACCCAAAGCAGCCAAAAATAAATAAATAAATTTATTTAAAAAAAAAAGAAGAAGAATACAGATGGCCAGGAGGCATGTGAAAAGATGCTCATCATCACTACTTATTAAAGAAATGCAGATCAAAACTACAACGAGGTACCACCTCACACAGGTCAGAATGGCCATCATCAAAAAGTCTACAAACAATAAATGCTGGAGAGGGTGTGGAGAAATGGGAAACCCCCTACACTGTTGGTGGGAATGTAAATTGGTGCAGCCACTATGGAGAACAGTATGGAGGCTCCTTAAAAAACTAAAAATAGAGCTGCCATATGCTCCAGCAATCCCACTCCTGGGCACATATCCAGACAAAACTGTAATTCAAAAAGATACATGCACCCCTATGTTCATAGCAGCACTATTTACAATAGACAAGACATGGAAGCAACATAAGTGTCCATCGACAGAGGAATGGATAAACAATATGTAGTACATATACAATGGAATACTACTCAGCCATAAAAAAGAATGAAATAATGCCATTCGCAGCAACATGGATGGACCTAGAGATCCTCATACTAAGTGAAGTCAGTCAGAAAAAGAAAGACAAATACCATATGATACCGCTTATACGTGGAATCTAAAATATGACACAAATGAACTTACGAGACAGAAACAGACTTGCAGATGTAGAGACTTGTGCTTGCTGAGGAGCGGGGTGTGGGGGGAAGGAGTGGGAGTTTGGGGTCAGCAGGTGCAAACTAGTACATAGAGGATAGGTAACAACAAGGTCCTACTGCAGAGCACAGGGAACTCTACTCAATATCCTGTGATAAACCATAATGGAAAAGACTATGAAAAAGAATGTGTGTATAGGGAGCTTCCCTGGTGGTCCAGTGGTTAAGACTCCACACTTCCACTGCAGGGGGCACGGGTTTGATCCCTGGTTGGGGAACTACGATCCCGCATATCATGTGGTGCGGCCAGAAAAAAAAAAAAAGAATGTGTGTGTGTGTGTGTGTGTGTGTGTGTGTGTGTGTGTGTGTGTGTATATGTATATATATGAATCACTTTGCTATACAGCAGTAATTAACACAGCATTGTAAATCAACTATACTTCAATAAAATACAAATAAAGAATTGTCTATTTAATCATGAGATGAGGGTTTAATCACCTCTACATCCTTAGTACCTACCATTGTGCCTGGCACACAGTAGGCGTTCAATAAAGGTTTGTTAAATGAATGAATGTTGAATAAAGAACCTACCCAAATAATACCTTCAACCCCCAAGGCGGCCTAGGATTAACAGAGGACATTTCAGGTGAAAACCCTTTCAAATAGTCACCACCACCACCGCCCCCGACGCCAGACATTGTGGATGGAATGCAGTGCTGGGCAGTTTGCATAGTTAAAAGTTGGGGAAAAGCCATTAAGTCAAGTGCATCAAGTCTTGGGAAGGCGCTGCTGCCAGAATGCTTGGAGAAACAAAGTAGCATGCTTATCTTTTGAAAAATTTAAAATATCACAGTGTTACACACGGTAACTCAGCTTCATAAACTGTTCAGCTGAAATTGTCATTCTGATTACAAATGAGGGGCATGATGTATAAAACAGCTTGGGAGACGCCTCCAGGGAGGTGGGCAGATTTATCTGTTAAGAAGGTCCAAGAGGGAGGGGATGCATGTATATGTATGGCTGAATCACTTTGTTGTACAGCAGAAACTAACACAACATTGTAAAGCAATTATACCCCACTAAAAAAAATAAGAAGAAGAACCAAGGCTGATTCTGCATCATTTCCTCCTGCCTATGGACCAGTGCTCTCAACCTCAACAGCCTTGCTTACGGTCCAGACAAGGAGTGATTTGTGGAGGGAAAGAAAGAAAAACAGGGAGAGAGAGAGAGGAAGGGAGAGAGGGAGGGAGGGAGGGAGGAAGACAGATGAACTAGGAAGTTAGTTGTTTCCTGCCACTTCAATTTTGGTTAAAAATTGCTTATTCACCCATTTAAAGGAAATAGCTATGTTTGGCCTCAAAATGCATAGAGTGAGTGGGTCCTGCCAGGAGGGATTCACCTCTATTAGCCCCTTTTGTGTGGATAATTTATTGACAATTATTTTTGGGGGGAATTTTTATTTTATTTTATTTTATTTTTAGTTTTTGGCCACACCGTGCAGGGATCTTAGTTCCCTGACCAGGGATCGAACCCACATCCCCTGCATTTGAAGTGCAGAGTCTTAACCACTGGACCACCAAGGAAGTCCCTTATTGACAATTCTTAAAGAGCTGTTTTTAAAAAAATAAAGAGAGATGGTGCATCAGAAGCTCATGCGAAGCCGCTGGGCGGGGGATGGGATCTCACGTCAGCTGAACCAACGCGATTGTTCAGATCTAGATGGTGAGTTTCATTCAAGGGCTCTGAAGCTCATACACCTTGGTCCCCCGCCAGCACCAAAAAGCTTCAGTTGCCCCCTCTCTACCTCTACTACCCAGTCACTAGCAACTTGTATCCCCTGCTCAGAGCTGCCTGCAGGCACCTGAACTTGCTTTCACCCCCAAACACAGGCTGAAGCCCACAGTCTTTGCTCACGGTCTGGGCCTAGACCACAAGGCATCTAGTATCTACCAGCTACTGGGTGGCTTCATCACCTGCAAGATGTAGTCCACACTCTTTGCCACCACTGTGCTTTTGTACGTGCTGTTTCCCTGCTTGGAATGCCACCCTCACAGCCCGCCCCGTGGTGGCTAACCAGATAGGATAACCGGACGTCCCCTGCTTAGGCGTGAGGACTTTCCCCATCCCTCCTGCACGAGACCCCGTGTGTGCCCTGATTACAACACTGGCACGCGGTGTAATTAATCAGTGACGTGGTTCTGTCCCCATCAGACTTTAAGACCTTCAGAATGAGAACTTTTGTCTATTCATCTTTTTACCACAGGTGATATTCCAAATATCACCCAAACAGGACTTCACGGGCAGTGCGCCACTAGTGTGATACAAAGCTGGAGCCAGGTCCTGCAGGTCCGTTCCCCGCCCCCCCCCACCACCACCAGATGGCTAGGTATTAACAACTTAGTTACAGAATCATTGGAGGTGAGGGGCGGCAGGAGAGGGGCCAAGCAGATGGCAGGGAGGGATTGGGGGCTCAGGACAGTATATATTTCCCAACCAGTACAGAAATATTTCAGCGTTTAACAAGATTTTAACAACCGGCATGGCCATTGTATCTCGGTATCTAACAGCTCAATAGTCACCTTCTTTATGTCCCTAGGGACAGACAGCACTGAGCCTGGTAGTAGGTATTTAGTAAATATTTACTGCTGAAACAAGACACACCTTGAAATACAACTAGAGTCATCAACTATTTTCCCAACAAGGAGGGCGGATTTGAGATTTGGCTTCCATAGTGACTGTCCAGGGTCTTGGCCTTCCCTGTGGCCATTCCGTCCAAAAACACATGCTGGTTAATGCACAGGCATGAGATGCCTCCCTGGGACTCCGACACTAATACTCCCAACCCTGCAGGCCCTCCAACTACCGCTGTTGCCAACAGTATTTGGACCTTCTGGCAGCTACCCTGCCCTGTGAAGGGGAGCCTGTGGAGAAAGAAGCCTGCACAGGGCAGCAAAACCAAGAACCGGGGAGGGTCAGGTCCCAGCAACCCCTGTTAAACCCCTAGACGCAGCCATGCCTGAAGGTGCGTGCCATCTTGCACCTTTCAGGTTGATGACCCAATAAATTCCTTTCTTGCTTAACGATATTTTGACTCGGTTGGGTTTGTTTGTTGGTTGTTTGCTTTGCCTTTGCAACTACAAGTCCAGTCTAACTCAGCTAGAAGGAAAACTTTCCATTAGGAAAAACAGAAATCTAAGTTTTTATCTATGTGAGTCTCTCTTAACTTTTCGCATCCCATGACAGTTTGGTAATTCATTTTGATAACTTACCTTTCACCAAGTAGAACATTTGATAGATTTATAAATGAGGGAAAGTCCAGTCTATTCATGACAGGATAGGCGTGGATGGGGACAAGCAAAGTCTCATCTCCCTAAAATTAATGGGAAAAAAGTCAAGTTTACCATGCTTAAGACTATAATTTTCTTTTTTTCTTTTTCTTTGTTTTTGGCTGCGCCTCGCAGCATGTGGGAACTTAGTTCCCCGACCAGGGGTTGAACCCACGCCCCCTGCTTTGGAACAACTGGACCGCCAGGGAAGTCCCAAGACTATAATTTTCAAAGATGAATTTGTAGATCCTTCATTTCTTATCTTGTTTTCTATCATTAAAAAATACCTCCAGAAAAAAAGGGAAAACATTTCCTTAAAAAAAAAACACTGAGTGCTTAAATATAACAGTTGAAATATTGAGTTTTCTTAGCTATAAACAAAGTATAGAAAATTTTTAGCGTATTTCACTGAAATGATATTCAATATTATCCAGGAAAGCTAATGATGCCTTCACGTAGAGATGAAAACAGTCATCTGTTTCGATTTCAGAAAGTTATAGGGCAACACAATTGTGAGCGGCCTGAGATAAACAGAAACCAGCACAGAATCAGCTGATCCAGACAGTGCCGAACGGTAAGCAGTGGACCAGCCAGAGGCACAGAGGCCTGCTTCTAGACCTGCACAGTGCGTGACCTTGAGTAAGACCTCTGACCTCTCCACAGCTCGTCTCTTCCTTTGCTTTCAAGTGGGGATAAGGCCACCTTTCTTTAAAGGTATTTTTGAGAATTAAAGCAGACACTGGCCTTAAAAAGTTTAAGGCACCACATAAATACAAGGTACTAACAGCATTGCTATGAAGTAGCAGGACACCTGCCCTGGGGCTCTACGCAATGCCTGTCCTAAGGATTTTTGTTCTTGGTACAGAATATTCCTCCTGAAAGCACTATTCTGGTTTCATTTTTAGTTTTTTTCCCCCCTCCTTTTAAAAACTGAGACTCATCTGTTACTAAAGCACACTCTTCCACTTTAATTTTGAGAAGGTAAATTTCCTTAACCTTAAGGCTTCTCAACTTGTAAGGGCTGGGCGTGGAACCCAGAGCGGAGGGGTGTGGAGGTGCCAGTTTTAAGGGAAGGACTGACAGCACGTGGGGCTGGAGGCTGGAGGCCGGGGATGAATTAGGTGACCTGGAAAAGGCCTTCGGGAGCTCCTACAGCACAGCCTCTGGGGTCGGACCACACAAGTAGCCTCCCTGCAGACCCCCAGGGCTGCCTCGGAGAACATTTGCTGCTGGTGCCCAGTGACAACTCGGGGTTGTTGCTGATCTTCTCACCTAGCTCTTAAAGGACGATGTTTAAGTGATTTGACGAGCCTTCCTCAACTCCCAGCACCACAAGATAAATGAGATTTTTAGGCCAGGGCAGGTGGGAACCTGCAGCAAACAGTGTCTCTGGCTCTGCCCCAGTCCTCGGCAGCCTGGAGCTTCCCCAGCTGGGACCCACGCCACCGGACCAGGACCCTCAAGCCACTCAGACCGGCTGCCCAAGGCATCAGGCTGAGAAACTTCACACTTGTCACTCCCTCTCTCTTCTTCCCTTGAAGATGTAAGATTTGATGCCACCCCCAAGCCCCAAAAAACCCCTGATATTAAGGGACATACCTTACAGTGAATGCGGATGCAATCATAGTAGTATCGCCACTCATCTGGAGTAAATGTAACGGTGACCGTGAGGGACAAGCCAGGGATAAGGCGGTGCTCCTAGAAGACAAGGGGGTTCCTGTCCGGACGAGCCCCAGCGCCCAACGGAGCAGGACCACGGGGACAACACGCTACGTGCCGCCCTGGGCAGACCTGCGGCACACAAAACCACACCTGGCAATGAACACCTTGGGAGAATATGCCCCCCAGGGACACTTACCTTTTTCACATATTTGATCTGAAAGTGTTTGGTTTGTGGGGGTAAAATATGAACGTGTAAATCTTCATTGCAAATATTGACCACGTGCTGGAGAGAAAAAGAAGCATTCACATGAATACACTGCTTTATCTACCTGCACATGCACTTCCTCAGTTATCTTTACCTCATCTTGTTCCTAAAGGGATGTGAGGAGATACGGTGCACTTTTATTATTTTTTAAATTTTTATTCTATATTGATGTATAGTTGATTTACAATGTTGTCTTAATTTCAGGTGTACAGCAAAGTGATTCAGTTATACATATATCTATTCTTTTTCAGATTATTTTCCCATTTAGGTCATTACAGAATATTGAGTAGAGTTCCCTGTACTATACGGTAGATCCTTGTTGTTTATTTTATCTATAGGAGTGTGTATATATTAATCCCAAACTCCTAATTTATTTCTCCCCCCAACCTTTCCCCTTGGTAACCATAAGGGTTTTATTTTTTTATTTTTATTTTTTGGCTGCATTGGGCCTTCGTTGCTGCACGCGGGCTTTCTCTAGTTGCAGCCAGCGGGGGCTACTCTTCATTGGTGCGCAGGCTTCTCATTGCGGTGGCTTCTCTTGTTGCGGAGCACGGGCTCTAGGCGCGTGGGCTTCAGCAGTTGTGGCGCACCGGTTTAGCTGCTCCATGGCATGTGGGATCTTCCTGGACCAGGAATCGAACCTGTGTCCCCTGCAATGGCAGGCAGATTCTTAACCACTGCGCCACGCGGGAAGTCCCCATAAGTTTGTTTTCTATGTCTCTGAGTCTATTTCTGTTTTGTACATAAATAAATTCATTTGTATCATTAAGATTCCACATATAAGTGATATCATATGGTATTTGTCTTCCTCTGTCTGACCTACTTCACTAAGTATGATAATCTCTAAGTCCAACCATGTTGCTGCAAATGGCATTATTTCATTATTACTCTAGGAGGTGGATCCAAAAAGATCTTGCTGTGATTTATGTCAGAGAGTGTTCTGCCTATGTCTTCCTCTAAGAGTTTTACAGTGTCTGGCCTTACATTTAGGTCTTTAATCCATTTTGAGTTTATTTTTGTGTATGGTGTTAGGGAGTGTTCTAATTTCATTCTTTTACATGAGGCTGTCCAGTTTTCCCAGCACCACTTATCCAAGAGGCTGTCATTTCTCCACTATATATCCTTGACTCCTTTATCAAAAATAAGGTGACCATACGTGTGTGGGTTTATCTCTGAGTTTTCTATCCCGTTCCATTGATTTGTGTGTCTGTTTTTGTGCCAGTTCCATACTGTTTTGATTACTGTGGCTTTCTAGTATAGTCTGAAGTCAGGGACCCTGATTCCTCTCGCTCCATTTTTTCTTTCTCAAGATTGCTCTGGCTTCAGTGCACGTTTAAACGCTTTAAGAGATTCAAAATCTATCATATACCACTTAACGAATAATAAAATAAACACAACACCACTTAAAGAATACTGAAATATGCCCATATGTCTCTGCCCAACCTAAGACTTTTCCAGAGCTACAGCCCCAGGTACCCCCCGGCATGGCCTTGCACACTCCCCTCCTCCTGCCCTGACTGGTTACCTGTGCACCTTTTTGTTGAACTCAACTTAGTCCTGTGGTTCAGCTGAGCTAAGAAGTCAGCCACCCACCCACTCCCAGTTTCTCTAATTACATGCCACTTGTCCTGGGGACCTGGTGACACTAAGGCAGTCAAAAAATCAGGAAAAGAAGTGTGGAGAGGACAGCCTCCAATCCATTGCTAGGGCTGATAAAAAAGAACACAAAGTCAGGAGTTCTCTGATGGGGTCGGGAGGAGGCCCTCGTTCAAGGCAGGACAACCTGCTGGGTAAGTTAACAAGGTCTCTGAGTAGAGGGGTTTTTCCTTCCTCTACATGAAAGGAGAGCAAGGACCTTGGGTTCTGGGATGTGGCCTTCACCTGGGCCAGAGGACAGCTAAGAGGCTCTTGGTCTCCAAAGTCCAGGCCAGAGGCTGAGCCTGTCACACGGCCACTGCCCAAGGCCTCGAGTTCACTGAGGCCCTAAGTCAGACTTAAGACACAATCTCTTGATGAGATTATACCAATGCTTGCATTTGTTAAAAGTTCTCATTTGTCACCTGTGAATATATGTTTTTGAATTTTATCTTATTTTTTTTTTTTATACAGCAGGTTCTTATTAGTTATCTGCTCACCTGTGAATATTCTTAAAGGACCACAATTTTTGTGACCCTGTTTTGGCATATCTTTAAAAAATTTTTTTAATTTAACTATAGTTGATTTACAATACTGTGTTAGTTTCAAGTGTCAAATTCAAGCTTCAGATTCTTTTCCATTATAGATTATTACAAGATAATGAAAATAGATCCCTATGCTATACAGTAAAAGCCTGTTATTTATCTATTTTATATACAGTAGTGTGTATCTGTTAATCCCAAACTCCTAATTTATCTCCTCCCCCATCCCCTTTCCCCTCTGGTAACCATAAGCTTATTTTCTTTGTCTATGAGTCTGCTTTTGTTTTGTAAATAAGTTGATTTGTATTTTTTTTTTAGATTCCACATATAAGTGATATAATATCTGTCTTTCTCTGCCTTACTTCACTTAGTATGATAATCTCTAGGTCCATCCGTGTTGCTGCAAACCTAAATGTCCATCAACAGATGAATGGATAAAGAAGATGTGGTACACACATATAATGGAATATTACTCAGCTATAAAAAAGAAGGAAATATTGCCGTTTGCAGCAACATGGCATATCTCTTTATTTTTTTAATTTTATTTTTAAAGTTACTTTTTTTAAAAATTTATTTTTGGCTGTGTTGGGTCTTTGCTGCTGTGTGCAGGCTTTCTCTAGTTGCGGTGAGCGGGGGCTACTCTTTGTTGTGGTGCACGGGCTTCTCATTGCAGTGGCTTCTCTTGTTGCAGAGCACGGGCTCTAGGCATGTGGGCTTCATAGTTGCAACATGCAGGCTCAATAGTTGTGGCTTGCGGGCTCTAGAGCACAGGCTCAGTAGTTGTGGTGCACGGGCTTCGTTGCTCCGCGGCATGTGGGATCTTCCCGGACCAGGGCCTGAACCCGTGTCCCCTGAATTGGCAGGCAGATTCTTAACCACTGTGGCACCGGGGAAGTCTGGCATATCTCTTTAATATGTGAGAAGCCTGAAAAAATAAAAGTTGCCCAGGCCTCTCTTGACCTCCAGGGGTTCTGCATGGGGGAATCTTGGTGAGGTGTGGGCTCCTGGATCTCCTACCCAGGAGAATGGTCCTTCCAGGAGACACTGGTATGCTGGAGCCCAGGATGCCTGGAACCTAGGGCTCTTCCCGTCTCAGAGCTCAGGATGTCTCAGTACCCAAACTACATTCCCTACCTATCTTTTTTTTTTACACTTTGTCAGCAGGTCAGTTTGATTTCTTTTTAAAAAGTAATATGCTTTCAGGGCTAAAACGGCATTCCTGCCTTTTCATTTATAACTAAAACTGGGGGTGAAATAATCATCATTGAAAGGGGAAAAAAAGCCTTGGGAAGATCAAGTGTTTATAAAGTGTATGTTAAATTAATATTTAAAGTTTATTTGAAAACGTGAGCAACCCAGGATTGCCCTTGAGGCGAGACAAGATAAACTCACCTAAAACCCTATTCTGTCCCGCAATTCTGGGGTCAATAGACGTCCTTACTTCCCCCTGCAAGCTCTCTGCGCCCCTGGGAGCTGACCTCCTCCTGGCCCCGTGGGTCCTCACGACCTTGACACTCCCTCCCCTGACCCCCCCCGGGCCCCAACTGACAGCCCCCGCTTCAGTGTTTCAGAACGGGCCCCCAGAACAGGCAAGCAAGCATGGGACCACCAACCAGGCAGTCCCGGGTTGAACAGCTTTTACTCAAGGGTCACAGGGCTCTCCCAAGGGCTGCTCAGAGCTCCCGCCCCTCTGTCCCCACTCTGCTCCTTCCTTCCAGCCCCTCCACCGGGCAGAGCGTCGGGCCTAACCTTCAACCCCGGGCACTAATCATAGTATTTTCCAAACACAGCTCAGCCTCCAAGTCGGGGTCCTTCGACCCCTCCCTTCAGGGACACAGCTTCTCAGAGGTTAATACCCAACGCCAGGGATCTGGGGGCAAAATGCAAGCAGCTCTATAAGTTCTTTAAAGTGTTTTGAGACAGGCTGGGACCTGGGACCTGGGACCCTTTGCTGCAGTGCTGGCACGGGGACAGACGTCTCCTGGAGCAACAGATACAAAGAAACTATAAGGGACTAAAAATAACCGTGTGCATGTGTAGCTCGGGCAAATTGTGGACAAGATACAAAAAGACCAAAGAAAAACAAAAAACAAACAAACAAAAAAACCCAACTGCCACTTCTGAGGAGCCAGGAGCAAAAGCAGGGCCCTGCGTAGGATGCCTGCACACAGCCCACCAAGGGGGTGGGCAGAGCACCTAGGCCACCCCTCAGGCCCGACCCCTGGACCTGCCCCCAGCCTCACCCCATATAAGGAACCAGCCCGCACCGCCTCGAGGAGCCAGAAAGGGAACAGGGAACCGGCTACCTGTTCTCGCTCCCCCCTGCTACAGCAAGGGCCCCAGTAAAGCCTTGCCTGAATGTCTCCTCTGGCCTCCTATTAATTTCTACTGATTACGGAGTCCAAGAACCCTGGTCAGTAACAGTTTCACCTTAAAATGCAGGTTGGTAATGGATTGTACTCTAAAATTTTGCTCTATACTGCATTTCTCCGAAATGGGAGAGTAAAATTGATGCTCCAGAAGGATGCAGCATGTTTTTTTACACTGCAGCTTCAAGTCCCCACCCTCGCACACTGACTAGAAGCCACTGGGATTCGTGGCTCCAGTTCGAGAAGCAAGAGCCTGGGGCAGGGCTGTCTCTGAATGCTGCAACAGGGACCTGAAAACTAATACAATTATTGCAGAAAGCCTGAAGGGAATGCTGCTCTGCATGAGATAAGGCTGTAGAGGCTGACAACTTCGTTTGGGGCTGGCCACAGTAACACTGGTTGTCTCATGGGAAAACTGATTAATTATTTCCTTAATAAATATAGTTTCCCAGACAACGTCTTTCCGCAGAGGGAAAGGGATTTTAAGAGGTCTTGGTTTTGAGAAAAGTGGGAACCATTATTTCAACTTTTAAATCGAAAGATTGATTTTGATATGAATCCAAGTAAAAGGCTTTAAAGCCTTTAACCAGATCTGGATCAATCTCAAATGTTAATGAACAATTTATTGTCTTTTTAAATACACGTTCAATCATTCCATTCTTGGGTAATTTACACCGTTTCCTGTAACAAAACCAAGATAAAGGCAGAGTTGGATTCCCCCCCTTGTTTGGCAAGAGTTTCAAGGTAATTCCCTTAGGTTTCTGCTTAAGTTTGCTGATAGAAACAGGAGGCTGGCTCTCCCAGAATGCTATTAAGATGAAATAATTTTGTACTTGTATCCATTTCTGCTTGTTTCAATGTCTGATAGAAGCAGTGTGATTATTTAGATGCTAGCCTGTATTTACTTGGAATTCACGAGTCTCTACCAAGTCACTCTCTTCCAATAAAGTGAGTTCAATATCTTGACAAGTGTTTATTGAGTGCCTTGTGTGTGTTAGGCATTGTGTTGTACAAAAGACAGAGACGGCCTCTGTTCTTCAGCAGAATGAAGCTTTTACCTCCCTCCAAAAAGCCTACGATCTGGGTAAAGCAGACCTCACACTGGTCTCCAAATATGCCACATGCTTTCCCTCCGAGCCTCTCTCCTCGTCTCCCTCTATGCCCTGGGTGTCAGCTCCCCACCTCTCACTTTGCTCTTAGGCTATCCCAAATGGCTTCTCCACCACAAGCCTTTGGTGCAATGTGACCAGTAAGCTCATGAAAAGATGCTCACCATCATTCGTGATTAAGGAAATGCAAATAGAACAACAGTAAGTTGAATGGTGAACTCAAAAAGATACAGCCACACCCTAACAACTGGAACTTGTGAATGGGACCTTATTTGGGAAAAGACTGATTGCAGATGCTATTAATTTAAGGACCTTGAGATGAGATCATCCTGGATTACCCAGATGGGCCCTAAGTCCAACGACAAGTATCCTTTTAGAGACAGAAGAGAAGACAAAAGGGAGTGGGAGGAGAAGCCATGTGAAGATGGAGGCCAAGGTTTAGGGTCATGAAGCCTCAAAACAAAGAACACCTAGAGCCACCACAACCTGGAAGAGGCAAGGAAAGATTCCTCCCAAGAGCCCGTGGAAGGAGCGAGGCCCGGCTGACTTCGGTCTCTGGTCTCCAGAATAAGTTTCTAGTTTTCTAAGCCCCTAAATTTGTGGTAATTTGTTATGGCAGCCACAGAAAACTAGCATACCATACAACCCAATTCCACTTCTTAATAGATATCCGAGAGAATTAAAAATATATCCACACAAAAACATGGACATAGGGCTTCCCTGGTGGCGCAGTGGTTGAGAGTCTGCCTGCCAATGCAGGGGACGCGGGTTCGTGCCCCGGTCCGGGAAGATCCCACATGCCGCGGAGCGGCTGGGCCCGTGAGCCATGGCCGCTGAGCCTGCGCGTCCGGAGCCTGTGCTCCGCAATGGGAGAGGCCACAACAGTGAGAGGCCCGCGTACCGCAAAAAAAAAAAAAAAAAAAAAAAAAACATGGACACGAATGTCCACGATGACATTATTCCTAGCAGCCCCAAAGACAAAATCCAAACGTCCGTCAACCGATGAAATGTGAACAGTGTGAAGGTTCCTTAAAAAACTAAAAATAGAGCTACCATATCATCTAGCAACCCCACTCCTGGGCATATAACCAGAGAAAGCCATAACTTGAAAAGATACATGCACTCCAATGTTCATAGCAACACTGTTTACAACAGCCAAGACATGGAAGCAACCTAAATGTCCATTGACAGAGGAATGGATAAAGAAGATGTGGTACATATATACAATGGAATACCCCTCAGCCATAAAAAGGAATGAAATAACGCCATTTGCAGCAACATGGATGGACCTAGAGATTCTCATACTAAGTGAAGTCAGTCAGAAAAAGAAAGAGAAATATCATATGATATCACTTATATGTGGAATCTAAAATTTGATACAAATGAACTTATTTACAAAACAGAAATAGACTCACAGACATAGAAAACAAACTTATGACTCCCAAAGAGGAAAGGTGGGGGAGGGATAAATTAGGAGTTTGGGATTAAAAGATACACACCACTATATATAAAATAGATAAACAACGAGGACCTACTGTATAGCACAGGGAACTGTACTCAATATCTTGCAATAACCTTTAGTGGAAGAGAATGTACAATAAGAATATATATAGTTACATAGATATGTATAATTGAATCACTTTACTGTGCATCTGAAACTAACACAGCATTGTAAATCAAGTATATTTCAATAAAAAATTTTTTTAAACAAAACAAAATGTAATAAAGCCATACAACAGAATATTATTTGGCCATAAAAAGGAATGAAGTACTGATTCATGCTACAAATTGAATGAGCCTGGAAAACATGCTGAATGAAAGAAGCCAGTCGCAAAAGACCACATGTTGTGTGATTCCACTTATGTGAAACGTCCAGAATAGGCAAATCTATACCAACAGAAGGTGGATCAGTGGCTGCCCAGGTTGGGGGTGGGTGGGTAAAGGAATGAGGAGAGTGAGGCGGGTGGGAACGGGTAGTGAATTGTTCACTCATTGCAAACAATGAGTAATTATGAACAATAATTATTTTAGATTTACCCTACCATCATCTAGATAGCAAACCTAATAACCAGGAAAAGCAAGTTCCAAAATGAATGATTAACTTTGGTCTTTGATGCTGTGTTCTAAGGAATGTGTCCTGATAGATTGAGGGGTAAAGTTCCCAATTGCGGTTTTGAATCCTGACCCTTTTCCTAGGAGGAAGCACTGGGCATCTAACAGCTCCTCTCCCGATCCCTTCTCTCTCCACCCTCTTGGATGCGTAAGGACTTGCAGACGCTGCATTCTCTGGAAGCTGCATTCTCTGTCGGCAGGGGTCTGCCCCATAGAACCTGGCCTCACTTCCTGACAGCTTTACCATTTGTCAGTTTCCTCCAGCGATTTTCCTCACTCTGAGGATGAGTCTAACACCATAGTTGGAATTCTGGCTCTAAATGATCCACTTTAAGACACGGTTTCGGCGGGAGGGATAAATGAGGAGTTTGGGATTGACATATACACACTATATATATAAAATAATCAACAAGGACCTACTGTACAGCACAGGGAACTCTACTCAATACTCTGTAATGACCTATATGGGAATAGAATCTAAAAAAGAGTGGATATACGTATGTGTATAACTGAATCACTTCACTGTACGCCTGAAATGAATACATTGTAAATCAACTATACTCCAATATAAAATAAAAATTAAATTAAAAAAATTTTAGAAAAGACGCTATGTGAAAACAAAAATAAATAAATAAGTGAAAGACATGGCTGATAAGAACGCACTGCGCGTAAACGCAGAGACGCCTGCGCTGGGAGGGGACGCCATCCACAAAGCCGGAGCCGCAGGGCCCACACGAGAGGGCCCACGCCTATCGGCCCCACTCCAGCACATGCCCGCAGCCCAGTCAAGCCCAGCTCCACGGCCGGCTGCCGTAGTTCTGACGTCCTGCTCAGTGTGACTTTGGAGGGTCACGGCGGGGTCTCTGAGGCGTTACAGCTGCTTTAATGCTCAGGCCCCCTTTTCGTGGCGGATTAGGAGTGCTGTAGCCACCGCGGGCCCTCCCCAGTCTGGACATCCGGGTCAAGGACGGGGAGCCAGAAAGGCCCGGACTCATGTGGCTCTGCGGTGGACTGCTGTCCCCACAGCTTCAGCCACTCCTCGGTGCGTCCTTTCACCTGTCCCTTCCCGAGCCCTTTCAGCAGAGCTGCTGCCCCAGGTCAGGCCAGAGTGTCTCTGGCCACAGTGACTGATTTAGGCCTGGGCATCTGACCTGAGCAGGCAAAACGGAAGCTTTGCTGGGCGCTTCTAAGAAAGGGACACCCCTTCCCTGGTGGTAGAGGCGTGGAGCGCAAGTGCACCTGAGGGGCTTCCCTGGGGGCGCAGCGGTTAAGAACCCGCCTGCCGATGCAGGGGACACGGGTTCGAACCCTGGATCGGGAAGATCCCACGTGCCATGGAACAGCTAAGCCCGTGCGCCACAACTACTGAGCCTGTGCGCCTAGAGCCCGTGCTCCACAACAAGAGAAGCCACCACGATGAGAAGCCTGCACGCCGCAACAGAGCAGCCCCTGCTCGCCGCAACTAGAGAAAGCCTGTACACAGCAAGAGACCCAACACAGCCAAAAAATAAATAAATAAAATAAATCTAAAAAAAAAAAGTTCACTGGTTGGGAGGCAGGCAGCCTAAGAGTCACTCTGTCTCTGTCCCTGTGTTCTCGAGGCAAGTACTGTATTTAACATTCTGGAATCACGGTTTCCTCATCTCTACAAAGAGAGCCACAATACAACCTCCACAAAGCTAGTATAAAGACTAAACTGGACCACGTGAGATGCAAAGCACAGTTCCTGGCCCCTACGGTCACTCAGCAATGGCACCAGTTTGGAGAGAGTGCTGGGAGGAGCCTTTGGCAGGGGGAGGAAAGCTGTCCAAGGACACTGATGCAACTTTAAAATTTCTCATCCTAGAACTACCTTTCTGGTCCAATTTACATCTGCACTTCTGCTGATTATGCTTCTCCTTAGATGAATGAGTAATATAAATGTAGAACATTCATGGCATTTCATTATTATGATTAATTATCCCACTTAGAAAGTACCTACCCAGGGGTGGGGGAGGGATGGATCGGGAGTTTGGGGTCAGCAGATGCAAACTATTATAGAGAGAAACAGCAAGGTCCTCCTGTAGAGCACAGGGAACTGTACTCAATATCCTGGGATAAACCATGATGGAAAAGAATATGAAAAAGAATGTATATATATGCATAACTGAATCACTTTGCTGCACAGCAGAAACTATCACAACATTGTAAAGCAACTATATTCCAACGAAATTAAAAATTTTAAAGTACCTACCAGTGTCTGCTGGTGGTGTTTTTCTACTTGATAGCCTCCAAAATGCAATATGCCAGGGTTTGCCTGTATGACCTTATTATTCAGAAGATTTGCATAAGCCTCTACAAAAACAATGCAGATTAAGTATATCATGAGCTTAGACATAAAAACGTATATTAAATGAAAGAAGATCCTATCAACATGAGCTCCCTTTAATCTAGGGTATTTTAAGCATACAAAGGTTTCAGACAGAGGATACAGCTGTCAACAAGATTAATGATTGTTCCACAAGAACTGGACTGCTTCTCCCTCTATTTTTACACATCACTTGGGAGATATTATCATCACAATACAAATTCACATTTATTATTATCTATTAAAATAACTTGCTCTGTACACATTTTATACAAGTCTTCATAATAAAACAAGGTTGTGAAGAGCACACACCCTGTGTTTTCTCTGTATAACGCTGCAATTGCTTATTATGTAATGAATATCCACTTCAAAGAATCCAAACAGCAAGGGTTTAATTTTATTACTGCGTATTTAACTGCTATTATTTGATTCCCTCTGAACTGAATTACAGTGCCATACAGAGTAATCCTAAGGCTCTGAAAAATTATGCCTCTGGACGGTAAAGTCTCGAACTGCTCTTGTCACGTGAGTGTCTTTTTTTGCTCCCAGTTTTGAGAACAAGGTTAGGACAGCTGAGCTCACAGAAGAGTCCAGGTCTACAGAACTTGTCCCGGCTCTTCACGCAGCAGCAACTGAGATGTGTGGAGAAGACACTGGGTCACAAGCCTTTCCGTGCCTTCCGTGCTTCACGCCAGGCATCTGTTTATAACCCCCCGTTCTTTCCATTTTTTAAAAATCAAACCCAGGCCTGGTTCCGACCAGTAAGCTGCCTCCTGCGGTATGAATGTCCTGTCCAGTTTCCTACAAATGACGACCTTTCCCCTTTGGCTACAGCTAAATCTTGTGAGTTACTGACACTCTGACCCCACCCTTCGCCCGCCACGTTTCGTACCCATCTACAGTGGGTGTGAAACATTTGGTGTTTTGCTCCTCTGCGGGCGAATGGCCACTGTCATCAACTGTGGGCCAAACTGAAGGGCTGGACTGGGGTAAGGGTGGGGTCTCAGGGGGATTATGATCGCCGTAGTTTATTTGGTAAATTTGTAAGTATTGGTAATTACTTTTAAGTATTGAACATTACTTGGTAATTTTTAAAAAATTTATTTATTTATATTTATTTTGGCTGCACCAGGTCTTACTTGTGGCATGTGGGCTTCTTAGTTGCGGCATGCACGCGGGATCTAGATCCCCAACCAGGGATCAAACCCGGGCCCCCTACATTGGGAGCGTGGAGTCTTACCCACTGGACCACCGGGGAAGTCCCTTGGTAATTTGTTTTAATGCTGAAGATTTTGTTTGTAGGGCCACAAAACAGATGTAAAATGGGCATTTTTCTGTTAATGCCCAGAAATAGTCAAGTATACTAACTCGCACTCAGTGTGTTCTTCAGTGACAACAGAGCCACAGCAAATGCTGCATTTCCAGCATTTGTGATGGGCCTTGAACGGCAAGTGGGAAGCAAGCTAGTGGGACGTAGGGAGCGGGACACTGGGCTGCAACAGCTGAACACCACCTCTCCGCTTAGCTGGGCCACTCCAGCTTCCCCAACAGTAAAATGGACATAGACGGTATCATGATGATGTGATAGATTCAGTGAGAAGACCGCAGGCAAAATGATTAGCCTTCTGCACAACAGCCATAGGATTTAACAGGCTTTCCAGGCTCAGGGATGCGCGTGGGAAAAGGCACGTATCCTTGAAGAAGCAGGAGTAACAGGCATGGCCGGAGCTGGGGGACTGGAGGGGCCCTGGGTGGGCAGGCTTAGACCGACGGCAAAGAGGGCCAAGTGCCAAGCAAAGGAACTGCACACAGGGGATCCCCTGAGAGCATCCAAACAGGATGGGGGCAGGAGCCAGCATGGATTCTAGGAAGGACAATGCCAGGGCTGTGAAGAGTGTGGCCAGGGAGGAGGGCCCTGCAATAGTCCTGGTGACCTGCTGAGGATGCAATGGGGACAGGGAGGAAAGATATTGGAGGAAGTGGAGGTGGCAGAACTTGGCGACCAATTTCCACCACAAAAGTCTACCAGGTACAGAACTTCCCTGCTGTCCAGTGGATAAGACTCCACGCTCCTCCCATGCAGGGGAAGCGGGTTTGATCTCTGGTCAAGGGAACCAAGATCCCACATGTGGCCAGGCAACTAAGCCCACGCACTACAACTACCGAGCTCACGCGTCTCAAAGAGAGAGCCCGCGTGTCGCAAACTACAGACCTCACGCGCTCTGGAGCCCAAGTGCCACAACTAGAGAGAAAACCCGCCACCACAACTAGAGAGAAGCCCGAGCACCACAACGAAGAGCCCACACTGCAACGGAAAATCCCATGTGCTGCAACTAAGACCTGATGCAGCCAAAAATAAATAAATAAATATTAAAAAAAAAAAAGTCTACCAGTGAAGTGGATGGATCTAAATGGAACCATTGTTCTTAATGATGAACACTATCACCAGCCTGTAAAACAATACAGAGAAATCACCCAACATTCCTTTATGCTTTCTGGACTTTGGATCCTCTGGGAAGATGTGAGTTGTAAAGCAAATCTGTTTCCTAACCACCTACTTGATTCCAGGAGGTGATTAGGTACTTCTTTTGGTTTCTTGGGTTCCTCCACTAGGCTCCTTAAAAGGAGGGGCGATACATCATGAAATGGTTCTTCAGCATTCTTTACTTCTCTGCTGGGGGTTTTCACCGCTGCCATTTTATGAAAAATGGAGCCTTCTTTTTAGAGCCAAAGGTCATTTCCTGGGAAGAAAACAGTAGTCGTATAATCATCCACAGGAAACCACACCCTGTTTTTTCTCAACCCTTGACAAATGTACTTCTTGTCACTGTGTGGTTTACTGTGGCTCAGGGCTCCCCACCCCCACCCCCGCCTCTCCTCTCTCGCCGCTCCGTTCCCACACAGGTGGTCCCATTCATCTTGTGTCACACATGGAACCCAGTGCTGTGCCGTTGCTCAAAACCCTTCCGTGGTCCTTCATTCTGTTCAAGAGCTTTTCCCAAAATGTAGCCCTGATGCTTCCTGAGGCTCTCACAGTTGATGAAGTTTGGAAAATATTGAAGTCAGCAGTTAAACGGAGCTTTTCTTTCTGAGATTTCTCCGAATCAGTTTCTTGGATGGACGTGACCATGAAACCCTTCAACACTGGGAGACACTGGCATTTTTTTTTTTTTTTTTTTTTTTTTTTTTTTGCGGTACGCGGGCCTCTCACTGCTGCGGCCTCTCCCGTTGCGGAGCACAGGCTCCGGACGCGCATGCTCAGCGGCCATGGCTCACGGGCCCAGCCGCTCCGCGGCATGTGGGATCTTCCCAGACCGGGGCACGAACCCGTGTCCCCTGCATCGGCAGGCGGACTCTCAACCACTGCGCCACCAGGGAAGCCCAGACACTGGCATTTTTGAGCCACCTTCCTGGGCCCCTCTCTGGGGAGAAGAGGTGGAGAGCCATAGACCTCCTCCCCCGCCACTGGGTGCTTTCCTAGGAGCTCTGTCCTAGGACCGAGGGTCCCGGTTCCGTCACACCCTTTGCCAGGCTTGCCTTCATAAAGTTCACACTGATCCCAATGCCCCTTAACGTTCTTTAGCAATTGCTGCCTCCACTACTTCTGGCATTAATAATGTATTGCCTTGTGATGGCATTTTACAAATCCCACACATCTTTATATCTCCCACAGCTGCGTCTCTAAGCTTGGGGGCTGCTCTGTGAAGCCCCTGAGACTGACGTGAAATCACGTGTGGATCTTTACGTGTGTTCTTTTGGTTTTTGTTTTGAGAAGGCTCATAGCTTTAGAGTCCCCAAAGAGTACAGCATCAAGCAAAATACACTGACCACATCGAAGAGGTGCTTAACAATCACTTTCTGAAGGAAGGTTCTCCTTTCTACTCTCGGCCCATCCCCTCTCGCCAGCATGGCTGAAGATTCACCTCGCCCAGCTCCTTCCCCTCCACCCCTTCAACACCCACCCCGGTTCACTCTCCAGCCCCTCCCCTCACTTTCCCTGCCTGTACTTCAGGGAGACACAATAGCTAAACCGTTGTCATCCAAGCTCCCATCCCAGGTCACTCACCCCCAAGGTGAACTGTCCCCCTTCCCCCCACCTCCCCACCGCCCCCCCCCGCCAGGCATCCGCGGTTTTGCGGCCCCATGCTTTACGGGGCAGGCCCTCTCACCCTTGGCCAACGCCTGCTCCCCTCAGCACCCCTTTACCCCAGAGCAGGGTCGAACCCAGACCCACGTACCACCCGCATCCTCATTTAACCCTTTGGGCCCGAGCTCTCCTCCGCCCCCCACCCAGGCTGACTTGCGGCTGGACACCCGTCCGGGGTTCAGGCTGCCTTCACGACCCCAGGTCCCAGGCCGCTCACCCCGGAGCGGGTTCCCGGGTGGGATTCCGCGGGCGCCGCCACCTTCCCCGAGCGTCGCCATGACGACGCGGACGCGCTCCCTGGGTCACGACCGGACGCGACCAAACTCCCCTGGGACGTGGGGGGACCCGGGCGGCCGCTGCTGGAGGTCTGGAGGCCGTGGGTCAGTTCTGGGGACTCGGAGCAGTCTCTGCGGCCTGGGAAAGAACAAAGAGAGCGACTTATAGCGTGTGAAGACAACGAATTCCCGAGCGGACATGAGGAAGTCGGAACACACCATAAACTGCATACCCTGAGAGCAGATGGCGGGAGAGCTGGGCTGAAACGGGCGGGGCTTAAGGGGGTGGTGCTGAAGCTGACGGGGCGGAGCTGAAGCTGAAGGGGTGGGGCGGGGCCGAAGGGGGCGGGGCCTACCAAGCTCAGTGGGTGGAGCTTCTCCGAGGGACATTCAGTCCTAGACATCCTACTGTAATATAGTTCATTTTACACTTTCTATTATGACAAATTCCAAACATATACAAGTTTCAAACATATACACTTTCTATTATGACAAATTTCAAACATATACAGGCAGAATAGTATGATTAACCTTCAACACCAACCTGCAACAATTATCAAATCATGGCCAATCTTGTTTCATCTATACCTTTCCTCTACTCCCTGTATTTTTTTCATGTCTGAAATCCCAGACATCGTATCAACAATAAATATTTCAGAATATACCTCCAAAAAAAAAGGCCTCGTTTTAAAAATATAACCACAATCAGTACCTAAAACATTACAATAATTTCTTAACATCTTCAAATACTGAGTACTCAATTGTCTCATAAACGTCATAAAATATTCTTTTAGTTTGACACTTTGAATCACAATTCAAATAGAATCCACACATTACAATAGATTGATATGTCCTTTAGGTCTCTTCATCAATAGATTCTCTCTCCATGTCTTTTTGTTGTTGTTGCAATTTATTCATTGAAGAAACTGTTTCTGTTTAATAATGGTATTTAGGGATTGTAAACCATGAAACTGGGCCAGCTCCCCAGACCTCTTGCCCTGTTTGCTCCACCCTGCTCATGCATGGACATTTTTCCTTACACAGACAGCTCAGGTCTCTCTTCCTGGGAGCTGCCCTTGTCCTGCTCCCTCCTTGTATGACTTGGCACTTGCTTGATGTTATTTATGCCTTCATGTTGATAAGCGATTATCGTAGGAATCCAATAAGGATACCTGCCTTTCCCAAACCCACATCACTTGTGTTGCATGCGCTTTTGTGCCCCTCCCCCTCCCCCACCCTGGAATGCTCATTTTTCCCATCTTCCCATTTTCCAGCACCTCCCTTCTCCCTACCATCATCCCTGATTAAGAATCTCCCTATCTTTCAAGGGTATCAGTAGAGATGGTGTAACCTCTACCTGCTCCTTAAGCATCCAGACCACAAGGACTGTTTCCTTCCTCTGGGCTCCTATTCACTTTGTTTTGTCATCTTTGGGGGCACTTTTTACAGGCCAAACACATCATTATGTGTGTGTTTGAAGCCGCAGAATTCTTAGGAGGAGGAGACCATGCCTTATCTTTGCATCTCCCACAGCCATTGGCACAGTTCTTTGTTCAGAGTGAGTACCCAGTAACTGTTGGTCAAGTGGGCAAAAAAATTAATTCACTTGCTTATATAGTAGATTGCTTTTTACTTTTCTGTTTTGTTGCCCCAACAAGGATGTAGATTTCAGAACAAGTATTATGTTTCCCATATTCCCGGACCTTTCCACCTGAGATCAAACCATCAAATGCTTATCTCCATACACTTTTTAAGGGGTATCGGGTGACATTTTAAAATTTTCCTTTAAGTTTTTTGTTTTGTTTTGTTTTGCTGGCCACACCTCGCAGCTTGCAAGATCTTAGTTTCTGGACCAGGGATCGAACCTGGGCCCTCAGCAGTGGTAATGCAGAGTCCTAACCACTGGACCACCAGGGAATTCCCTGATTTTCCCTTAAGTTTTTAAATAAATTTGCCAAATTCCCTATTTTATATGTAAAGATAGATAGATAGGGATATACATATAACATGTAGGTCTCTGTACAATCAATTAAGCAAATTGCATATTATTGTGTAGTGTTCACTGTTGGTCACCTGCTTCCACTTTCTTACAAACAGAACCGCAGCTTTGCTAAGATTTCTCCCTAATCCCCAGTTCCGTAGACCCCACTTAGATTCTGATTAGTCTATACCAATCATCGAATTCCCAATCTTCTTGCCCACGATTGATTTATGGTTGAGTACGTAACTCAATTCTGGCCACAGAGACATTAGAGTAAGGCTTCCAGGGGACCCTGGAAAAAGGCTTCCTTTCTCCTAAGAAAGAGATATACAGTATCTTTCTCTTTCTGGACAGTGTAGTATCCAGAAGTGATTCCTTGGAAGTGCAGCAGCCCCCAGAGGCATTGAGGGGTCCTAGTGTTATGGTGAAGGTGGCGGCAGAGCAGGAATGAGACTCCACCTGGATGACGTCATCTCAACTCTGATTGTTTGGTACCCAAATCCCATGACCTCTTTCTTTCAGCTGAAAACATTCTGACATACAATGATTTCTAAACACTCACTAATCAAAAGTGGTAGCACAGAGGCTTGTTAGAAATGCAGAATTTCAGGTCACCTCGGAACGCCCGAATCACAATCTGCATTTTAATAAGAGCCCCTCCCCAGGAGATTCATGGACACATTAAAGTTTGGAAATGACTGAACTGATGCCGTACAATTCCAGCTGTTCTAGATCATCAATTATTTAATCGATTCATTTACGTATTTCACATTTATTTCACTTAGTGTTTGCAGTGAGCAGAATACAAGGGTATCCCAGCCTCTGCCAAGCTAATGCAATAAAATGGGTGTGACAAGAGGCATGGAAGCTGATGCACAGGGGAGCGGTGAATTTCCTTGCCTGAAACTCCTCGGTGGCTTCACATTGTGCGGAAAATAAAATTCAAAATCCTTAACACAACATTCAAGGCTCTGCAGGACCTGACTGCTGGCCCCTCTCTCCACCTTCTCCCTCACGCCTGGCTCCACTCTTCTCCCCCCACAGCCCTTTGCCTGGTGTGGCGGGTTAAAGCTGGCTGAAGGTTCTCTGACACTCCTCCCATGAGAAGTGGGGACCCTGTGCCCTCCCTTTGAATCTGGGTGGGTCTGGGACTACTTTAACGGCCCAGTCCAGTCCTGCCGGAATTTCTGACCCCAAAATTCATGCAATAGAATAAAATGGTTGTTGTTTCAAGCCTGCAAGCTCTGGGATACATCTAGCTGCAGCAATGAATAATGGAAAACTTGGCTAAGTCCTACTCAGCCTAAGGATCCCTTCCTTAGAGGGGCTTTTCCTGGCTTCCCTAGCTAAATCATGTCCTACCCCATCATCCTCTCTCCCAGCCCCAGGTTCTTTTCCTTCATTGCATTTTTCGCAGTGTGATTCTAGACCGATGGCTTTACCTCTTTGACCTCTGTCTTCCTAGACCATAAGCTCAGCAAAGTTTGACTTGCTCACCACCATATACTCGTCACCTTGCACACTGCCTGGCACGTGGTGGGACCTCCAAAATATTCAGAGAATTAAGTCATTAATGAATTATGCCAAGAGAGTCCTAAACTTATATATATATATATATATATATATATACACACACACACACATATACACACACACATATATACACATACACACACACATATATATACACAAACACACATATATATACACACAGTATATATACACACACATATATATACACATATACACACATATATATACGCAAACACACACATATATATACACAATATATATGTATACACACACATATATATATTTAGAACACACACATATATATACGCACACATACACACACATATACACACACACACATATATACGCACTATATATACACACACACATATATACACACACATATATATTTAGAACACACACACACATATGTGTTTGAAATATAGGCAATGTATTCATATGGTTCAAAATTCAAAAAGTAAAAAAATCTCCCCCCTACCCCTGTCCATAAGCCACCAGGTTCCCTTTCCTAGAGGTAACACATGTTGCCAGATTCTTATTTATCTTTCCAGGCATATGCTATGCATACACAAGCAATTATATGTATGCTTCTACTTGTAAGCAGTTCATCCCCTATTTAAAAGCCAAATTGCTCACTCTTCTGTCTCCTCTTTTTTCCACTTACAATAAATCTGAGTGATCATGAAACTGTGCCCCACAGAGTCCACAGGAGCTGATAACTAATAGAAATTCTTGAACTTGTCTTACAGAACAATAGCTAAGGGCACAGCTTGTAAAGCACTTTGCTTCTGTCTTCATTGTCAACAGCCTTCACTGATGACGTTTGCTTTAGTTTCTTTCCTCCCTCCCTCCTTCCCTCCCTTCCTTTCTCTCTCTCTCTTTAATTGCATACCTTCCCAGCCTCACTCAGCCCACTTATTTTACAAGATCTTTCAGCTCCTGCCCTGTGTGAGCCAGCTGGGGCTGGTTGAGACCACAGACCCTAAGACTGGGCCTGTGCAGATGCCCTATGAATGGCCTGTTGACCTCAGAGGACTGGAAAACCCCACCCCCCAATCATGGTCAGTGCCTCCATTTTGAATATCCAGAAGCAGGTATCCGAGATGCACCTGCACAGAACAGCAATTATCTCACCTTTCCTCTACCTCCAATCCCCTTTCCTCACGCCTAAGACCACCCTGCTTATCCCATAAATATCCCAAGCCCCTTGCCTTTGGGGAGGTGGATCTGAGACTGGTTCTCCCATCTCTTCACTTGGCTCCTTGTGAATAAACTCTTTCTCTGCTGTAAACCCTGGCGTCTAGTGGTTGGCTTGCTGTGAGTCCGGCGAATGGACCGTTCTGTAACAGTCATTCCGTATCTGTACATAAGGTACCTCCTCATTCTTATTTTATGGCTGCGTATATTCAGTATTTTATGTAACCTGTCCCCTATTGTTGGATATGTGGTTGTTCCTGATCTTTCACCATTATAAACAATGTTGTAGGATTTCCCTGGTGGCGCAGAGGTGAAGAACCCGCCTGCCAATGCAGGGGACATGGGTTTGAGTCCTGGTCCGGGAGGATCCCACATGCTGCGGAGCAACGAAGCCTGTGCGCCACAACTACTGAGCCTGCACTCTAGAGCCTGCAAGCCACAACTACTGAGCCCACGTGCCACAACTACTGAGCCTGCTCGCCTACAGCTTGTGCTCCACAACAAGAGAAGCCACCACAATGAGAAGGCCGCACACCGCAACGAAGAGTAGCCCCCGCTCGCCGCAACTAGAGAAAGCCTGTGTGCATCAACGAAGACCCAACGCAGCCAAAGAAAAAAAAAGTGTTGTAATGATTTATGCAATGCATATATCATTTCTACAGACTTTTGTATATATACATTCATGTACATGTGAGTATATCTGTAGGAAACGTCCCTAAAGTAGAAGTGCTAGGCCGAAGGGTCTGTGCCTCTGTCCTATTGATAACTATTGTTGGGTCACCCATCATGGGCTTTGCATTAATTTTCGCTCCTACTTGCAAAGTGTGAGGTCATTTGTTTCCTTACAGCCTCACTAACAGAATATATTACAAAACATTTATACTTTTGCTAATCTGATAGGTGAAAAATGGTATTTCAGTTTGGTTTGATTTTATATCTCTCTAATGATCAGTGAAGGTGAGCATGTTTTCACATGTTTAGGAGACATTTGTGTTTCTTTTTCTGTAATCCATGTCCCTTACTCATTTTTCCATTGGATTCTTGATCTTTTTCTTATTGACTTGTTGAAGCTCTTTATATATCAGGGAATTTGTCTTTCATTCCTTGATAAGTGTTGCAAAAATTTTTCCAACACTTGTTATTTGACTTTGCTGTTAATGGTTTTTGCCTTGCAGAATTTAAAAAAAATTTATGTTGTATTCATCATGTATTGCTCCATAACAAATTACCCCAAAACTTAGTGACTTAAAACAACTATGGGGAATTCCATCACGGTCTAGTGGTTAAGACTCTGCACTTCCACTGCAGGGGGCATGGGTTCGATCCCTGGTCCAGGAATTAAGATCCTACATGCCACGTGGTGCGGCCAATAAATAAGTAAATAGTAAAAAAAAAAAAAAATTTAAAAAAAAACTGCAAGCACTTACTATCTGTCGCGATTTCTGTGGGACAGGAGTTCAGACAGGGCACAGCAGAGATGGCTTGTTTCTGCTCCATAATGTCTGGGGCTTCAGTTGGAAGACCCGAAATTCGGGGAGGTGAAGTTGTCGGAAGGCAGTTGACGCTAAAGCTGCCAGCTGCAAGCGTAGATGAAGATCTTGCCCAAAATACCAACAAGTGGCCTGGACTTCTTCACAACATGGTTGCTGGGTTCACGGGGCAAGTATCCCAGGAGAGAGCCAGGTTTAAGCTGTATTTCCTTTTTAAAATTTTTTTAAATTGAAGTATAGTTAATTTGCAATGTGTTAGTTTCAAGTGTATAGCAAAGTAATTCGTATATATGTATCTATCCTTTTTCAGATTCTTTTCCCTTATAGGTTATTTCAAGATAATGAGTAGAGTTCCCTGTGCTATACAGTAGGTCCTTGTTGGTTATCTATTTTATATAGAGTAGTGTGTATATGTTAATCCCAAACTCTTAATTTATCTCCCAACCCCCCACTAGCTCCTTTGGTAACCATAATTTTGTTTTCTATGTCTGTGGGTCTACTTCTGTTTCTATTTCTATCATTTTTTTAGATTCCACATATAAGTGATATCATATGATATTTGTCTTTGTCTGACTTATGTCACTTAGTATGATCATACCTAGGTCCATCCGAGTTTCTGCAAATTGCATTATTTCATTCTTTTTTATGGCTGAGTAGTATTCCAGTGTGTGTGTGTGTGTGTGTGTGTGTGTGTGTGTGTGTGTGTGTATCACATCTTTTTATTTTATTTTATTTTATTTATTTATTTATTTTTGGCTGTGTTGGGTCTTTGTTGCTGAGCACGGACGATCTCTAGTTGTGGTGAGTGGGGGCTACTCTTCATTGTGGTGTTTGGGCTTCTCATTGCGGTGGCTTCTCTTGTTGCAGAGCACGGGCTCTAGGTGAGCAGGCTTCAGTAGTTATGGCTCATGGGCTTTAGAGCGCAGGCTCAGTAGTTGTGGCACACGGGCTTAGTTGCTCCGCGGCATGTGGGATCTTCCCGGACCAGGGCTCGAACCCGTGTCACCTGCATTAGCAGGTGGATTCTTAACCACTGTGCCACCAGGGAAGTCCCGCCACATGCATCTTAATTAGTATCGCTAGATAATTTAATTGCACTGGATTATTTTCAACCTCATGCAATGCTGAAAGATTGGTATTATTTTCCCCACTTTACAGATGAGGAAATCGAGGCTTAAAGGGCTAAAGTAACTTGCCCAGGGTCACAGTAATTGATGACTAAATTAGGAACAGAATCCAAGTTTGTCTGTTGCCAACCTTCTTTTCTGTGTGCCAAGTCAAACTGCCTTAGTAGGCAGAAAAGCAGGGAGCCTCTGGGAGGCCAGCGTGCACCTGACCTTTCTTCGCTCCGTCCAGTGAAGATAAGGCCTGAAGAGCATTAGCAACGCTGTCTTTCAGATATGGTTTTATTTGCTATCTTTTATCTCATCTCTTTTAATGATAATATTTCATACAAATGTTTAAACGGATGCTGACAAATGGAGGAGGAAAGTCAGAGAAGTAAAAACTGCTTTCCTGAAAAAGCCAGCCCCCATACCAAAGTAACCAGTGGGCCCGAGCCCTAAAACCTCATGCAAACGTCAGTGTACACCTTTGCACTTCAGCACTGAATAGGAAAGCATTCCGGCCCCATCATTTATGGCTTATCAATAATGCATTAGCTTGAGTCCCAGAGGAGCTCACACGCAAGGGAGAACAGACCTTTTTGTTTGGTTTATTGATTAGCTGAAGGGGCAGAGCAAGTTCAGTGAGGTTTCACTGGTGTATTTCGTTCAGGGGGCTTAGACCTGGACCCCCAGGCCAGCTCCTCACTTCCCCACCACACCCCTCCCCCAGCACTCTCTTCATCCCCCCGCCCCCAAACCAACCCCTGCAGCTCAAGCATCACTGTCCTGGGAAGCTTCCATAGTGTATGCAGGGCTCTTTTTGTTACAAGTGACAGAAATGAATTCGAAAGTTAAAAAAATAAAAGTTTAAAAACTATCTATCTGAGGGAACTCTATTCAATACCCTGTGATAATCCACAATGGAAAAGAATATGAAAAAGAATACATATGTATGTATAACTGATTCACTTAGCTGTACAGCAGAAATTAACACAACACTGTAAATCAACTATGCTCAACATTTAAAAATAAAATAAAATAAAATAATAAAAATTATCTATCTATTTATCTACGTATCTATCTGTCTACCTACCTACCTACCTACCTATCGAGGCGTCCACCACAGCTGCGGGCAGGTGCCAGAGGATGGCTTCTTTGTCCCTTGGGTCTCTCCATAACATTGGAAGGCTGCCATCTTGCTACCAGCTTCTGCATAATATGCCATCACGTAGGTTCTGTTGGTGCCACTCCTATTGGCCCTGCTTCAGCCGTGTGTCCATCCCTGAAGCAGTCACTGTGGTCAGTTGGCGGGGGCGACTCTCCTTGCCCAGGTCTGGGTCACATGCTCACGCCTGGGTTGCCTGTGGTGCAAGTCCCACCCAAGCCACGTGGTCTGCGAGTGGGGACGGCCAAGGGAGCTCCTTGTAGCAGAAGAAGAGGGAATGGCGGTTGGCCAGACACAACCAACACACGCCTAGGAGGTTGAACCTTGTAAAATCATCACTATCCAAAGGTAATTTATCTACAAAGATGATGAGTGACATGACAGCCTAATACATTGACCCTCAAGGCTTAGTCTGGTCCTTTAGTATGTATGCGCTCCCACAGAATTTATCCCAGGTTATGACACCCACCCTACATTCTGCAAACCAATAGGTTCGTTAAATGTGTGGTTGTGCAAACTTCTGAAGTCTTGACTACCCGCCTCAGTCACCTTTCCAGGCCTCCCGGGAGCGGGGTGCAACCACAGCACCATGGGCTTCATGCAGGCAATTTCCCCAGGCCTCTATTGGTCCGGCACAGCACCTGGAACACAGTAGCTGCTCAATAAATAAGCACTGAGTGGATGTGCTCAGCTAAGTTCTCTCTCTCTCTCTCTATATATCCTAATTACATGTTGAAGTAGTTAAACATAAATCTCCAGCCAACCATGAGACCCCTCTCCACAAAATGAAGAAAAGAATGAATCAGTTTTATTATTGAGTGACCATTAATAACCAGACTCTGATGCACATCACTGGCAATCCCATGGCAAAGACAAATAGAAATCTTACCCTTTTATAAAGCCAGACAGATACAATGCATAGCACACATGTTAATTGTCTTTAACAAAGGAAAAATAAAACTTCTCCTATCCTTTTGACAAGCAGGAAATTACAACTTGGAGCCAAGTGCTTGGGCTAAACTCCCACAGCATTAGGAAGACAGGGCACCGTCCTCCTTGACATTCACATTGCAAAGAGATGGTTCCAAGACCTTCATGAAAGACATTCCTGGGATGCAAAACTGGCAAGAGGCTATTGAGCTTTTATAAAGATCTACATACATCTCAAAGAGACAAATGGGATTTATAAGTTTTCTAGAGGAACTGTTGAAAGAAGAGGGAGAGAAGAAAAGCTCTCTTTCCCTTTTGATGCCAGGGAAATGTTTATATTTCACTTTGGTAGGGGGTGGGGATTTGCACTGTAGGGGAGGAGAAATCTCATTCCCTCTCCCCTCCCAGGTTCAATGGCTGAAGCCTGTGCGAATCGGTCTGATAAAAGACAGATTAACAAGAGAAAAAACAGTTTTAATTACCCACTTATGCACGGACTTTCACAAGGAAACCAGAGTCCAGGAGGCAGCCAGATGATTGGGGTTCATTTATTATTTTAAAAAATATTTAATTATTTGGCTGCGCCGGGTCTTAGTTGCGGCATGTGGGATCTAGTTCCCTGACCAGAGATCGAACTTGGCTCCCCTGCTTTGGGAGCGCGGAGTCTTCACCACTGGGCACCAGCGAAGTCCCCAGATGATTGAGGTTTATATACTGTCTTAGGCTAAACAAAGGAAAAGTGGTTTCGGGGCTTCTGGGTGGGGAGCTGAGCTAGGAAGGAGGGGTGGCTGGATGGTGAATGAGGTTTGTCTCGCTGTGCAGGTAAGACTCTCTCGGATGATAAGGCTTGTCTTCAGGAGTAGCTCTCTTCCTGCTACAGAGACTTCTTATAAATGGAAATTTCCTTTACATAAGGGCAGCTTTGGACTTTACTTTGGGCAGTTCTGGGGAGGTGAAGAGCTTTTCCTGTGTCTGCTGCTTCTCAGTTCCCTTTAGCTCAAAAGAATCCTTATGCCAAAGCGGCATATTTGGGGTGACGTGCTGGTGCCCTTCCGTATTTAGCCTTACACTCTGCCTTACGGGGGTGATAAGAATATCTGTATGAAACAGTTAGGGAACAAGTTACCCTGGAACCAAATACAGGATCTCCCATCCTCAGGGTAACTTAAAAAAATTTTTTTTATTGAAGTATAGTTGATTTACAATGTTGTGTTAGTTGCAGGTGTACAGCAAAGTGATTCAGATATACAATTTATAGATAGAGAGTCTTTTTAGATTCTTTTCCATTAGAGGTTATTACAAAATATTGAGTATAGTTTCCATGCTATACAGTAGGTCCTTGTTGTTTATCTATTTTATATATAGTAGTTTGTATCTGCTAATCCCAAACTCCTAATTTGCCCTTCCTCCACCCCCTTTCCCCTTTGGTAAACTTATGTTTGTTTTCTATGTCTGTGAGTCTGTTTCTGTTTTGTAAATAAGTTCCTTTGTATCATATTTTAGATTCCACATATAAGTGATATCATACAGTATTTGTCTTTCTCTTTCTGACTTACTTCACTTAGTATGATGATGTCTAGGTCCACCCATGTTGCTGCAAATGGCATTATTTCATTCTTCTTTTATGGCTGAGTAGTATTCCATTGTTTATGTATACCACATCTTCTTTAGCCATTCCTCTGTCGATGGACACTTACACTTAGGTTGCTTCCACACCTTGGCTGTTGTAAATAGTGCTGCTATGAACATTGGGGTGCATATATCTTTTCGAATTAGAGTTTCAGGGTAACTTTTAAGTTACTGTTGTGAGAACATGACCTCTAGCGTTTGAAGCGGTCATGACTTAGGTTTATATGCCCCACTCCACCTCTGCAGTGTAACTTGGAGAAAGGGATAGGACTGAAGACCTAGAAAATCATCAAAATCAAATAGACGCCCCTCTCTGACGCTCATAGGGGTTATAATGAATTTAGAGGGTGGACATACAGTTTCTTTCCACATCCCACCTAGCAGTACTTAGGGTTTCACATGCTCCTCCAGGATCTTCCTACTCTTCCATCAAGAGGCGGCATCTATTCTGCCTCGCCTAGAACCGGGGCCGGCTTTTGTGATTGTCTAGACAACAGAAAGCAGCGGAAGCAGCACTGCATGACCTCTGAGGCTGGGTCATAAATTACGGTATACTGTCCACCGGCTCTCTCTTGGGACAAGCACCTTGGGGATCAAGAGCCACGATGTAAGAAGCCCAGGCAGGGGACTTCCCTGGTGGTACAGTGGTTAGGACTCTGGGCTTCCAACGCAAGGGCCGCAGGATAGATCCCTTGTCGGGGAACTAAGATCCCACATGCCACACAGTGTGGTCAAAAATAAATAAATAAATAATACATAAAAGATAAGTTAAAAAAAAAAAAGCAGCCCAGGCACCCTGAGGCTGCCTGACGCTGGGACCATGTGAAAAAAAAGAAGCCCAGGCACCCTGAGGCTGCCTGACGCTGGGACCATGTGGAGGGAGCACGCAGAGATCCACGCAGAGATAGAGGGGGACCCCGAGGAACCCCAGCCACTCCAGCGCCAGCCATCCAAGCAAGCATGTCTTAGGGTGACTCTGACTGCAACCACGTGAGACACCCCGAACCAGAACTGCCTGCCGAGCCCAGTTAGCCCCCAGGACTTCGAAGGGATAGTAAATCATTGCTCTGATTTTCCATCACTAGATTCAGGTGTAAGGGGTATAAGCATGATGGAGACAACTCAGGGCTGGGAATCAAAAGACCAGCGTTTCAGTACAGACAGTCCTGTGTGATCTGGACCTTTGGCCCCATCCACTTTGGTTTCTTCATCTGTTAAATGGGCACAATGATATATCCAAGTGGGGTTATTCTCCTTTTGCCTCAACCCTACCTTCTCCACGCAGAAGGTTAAACTCTGTGGACAGTTTATTCCCCCTCTGTCTGCCTTGTTTCTGGCTTTGGGTTGGGTCCAGCCGATGGAGGACACTGCCAGGAGATTCTGCGGGCAGAGGAGAGGTCAGGGTATTTATCCCAACCTGACCCCTTGCCAGGCCACAGCTGTGACAGGGGCTGCATTCCCAAGGGCAGCTCTTGCCAGCTTCAGGGGACACTGCTTTCTCTCTCTGCTCCTTGTTAAAGGAGGATTTTTCTGATTCTTGTTAAAATGGTAAGGAAGCCTTTATTCAAGACTGTTACAATAGCCAGGACATGGAAGCAACCTAAATGTCCATCGACAGAGGAATGGATAAAGAAGATGTGGTATATATACACAATGGCATATTACTCAGCCATAAAAAGGAATGAAATAATGCCATCTGCAGCTACATGGATGGACCTAGAGATTATCATACTAAGTGATGTTATTAAGTCTGACAGAGAAAGACAAATACCATATGATATTGCTTATATGTGGAATCTAAGAATCGGGTACAAATGAACTTATTTACAAAACAGAAGTAGAGTCATGGCTGTACAAAAAACAAACATCCAGATTACCAGGGGATAAGCGGAGGGAGGGATACATTGGGAAGTTGGGATTGACTTATACACACTACTATATATAAAATAGATAACTAATAAGAACATACTGTATAGCAAAAGGAACTCTACTCAATATTCTGTAATGACCTATATGGGTAACAAATCTAAAAAAGAGTGGATATACATATAACTGATTCACTTTGCTGTATGTACAGCAGAAATTAACACGACATTGTAAATCAACTATAATCCAATAAAAATTAATTAAAAAAAGACTGTTACAACAGAGGTATTACAATAGGGCAGAGAGCTGGGGCTCAACTTCAAATATAGCAAGAACAAGCGGGGATTCGTAGCCAGGGAGCAGGGTGAGGGCGGCAGTGGATGGAAGACTACTCAGAGGAGGCATCAAGACAGGGAGATTTCCTGCTAAACTGAGAGAACAGCCTTCTTGCTGAAGGCAGGGTGGGATTAGACATCACAGGTCGGGGACGAGAAGCTCAATCAGACATCAAGGGGGGAGGATTCCCAGGAACCGAAGGCCGGAGTCTCGCTGAGGCTGGGCGTGCAGGCCAAAGACAGACGGGGCCAGGTCAGAGCCTAGTCGAGAAGAGGCTCAGAGGAGCCCGACCAACGTCTGGTCAAGGAGAGCGTCTCTGTCACCTGTCAGGCCCGCTACGGCCGAGCCCGCCACCTCACGTCCCCTCTCGGTTCCCTCAGTCCTGCCCACACCTCCGCACGGTGTTCTTTCATTAAACTTTTCAATGAAACCATGTGAGCCATGGGGTCTCCCTCTCCTTCAGCCCCTGATCGTTGGTCCTACCGACCTCTGGAGTTGTTTCTAGGATCAAAGGAGATGCTGCAGGCAAAAGAGCTTTGGAAACCCTGAGGGTAAGGAAGTCATCTTCACGATTGAGAGAAATCCTAGTGCCCCGCAAAGGACGCAGGGCCGGGGCTTTGGGCTCAGTCCTGGGCAAGTGTTTACCTTCCCCAAGCCTCCAGTTCCCATCCTATTCATCAGACAAAGTGAATGCCTCTCACTGAGTCTTGGAGGATTGGCTATGGTAACACACCCCAAATTACTAAAAGACTCCCTAGCACATGGCGGGTATTAAACACATGGTTAGTTTCCTACCTTCTCCCTTCCACTCCTATTCTCAAATTGTTTTCTCAGGCAGGTTTTACAGAGCCACTGACTGCATCCACGGCTTCCCACAGAGCATTTCAGATCTTTTTCTCAATACTCTGAGAGACAGAGCACCCTATTTAAGGAAGAATGGTTTGCCACAGGCCAGAAATTGATTGAATTGCCCAGAACAAATGTCGTTTTGCTTTTTCACTGGCAATCACGACACAGTGGTTACAGAAACTATTCAAGTAACACGAGTGTCTATACAGTAAAAATGGCACGTCTTTAACTCATGCACTTTCTAATGCACGTTTATGATGTCAGGGTTTAGGGAAACCCAGTTGATAACTTTTTTTTCCAGCCTGAATCTTGAACAAGTTGAGAAATACGATTAAGACAGATGGGGCCCAATATCACTTTTATTAGTGATAACGTTGGTCTTGGAGAATATGGCTTATACTTGTGGGCAAGTGGGTTTGTCACTGATAATGTTGGAGAATGTGGCTTATACTTGTGGCCTGGAATGAGATAAAAACCACCACCTGCCACTGACCACACTGGATCAAGGCAGTCAGAACCTTGACCTCCAATGACAGCCTGGCCCAGGGCAATCCAGTTGTAGGCTCTCTGCTAGTGGGAGCACTGTGCGTGCACATGCGTGCGTGTGCGTGTGTGTGCGCACGCCCGCAGAACCTCAGGCCAATCCTTATCCCAAATGCGTCAATCACGCAGAGCTCGCCTCACCTCCACGTGTGCAGGAGTGGGTGGGGGGAGGGGGAATTCAATGAGCTGACGGACTTTAAGTGCCTGAGAGAAAGATCTAGATAGGAGAGACACGAGGAAAGGGAACGGGCACCAGGGCAGAAAAAGAAAAACTTGGGTCTACAAAAGCCATTTGAAGATGCCTTGTACCGAGAGGCCAAAAGCCAACCAGGACATCTGAGGCCTCAGACTCAGCATGAGCGGCTGCCGGGCACACCTGCCTGATGCTGAAATAGCCTCCCGGGGACACCAGGAAGCACAAAGCCTCCAGCACAGCCCCAAATGCCTGGGTACACCGGATGGTCTTCCTCCGTCTCACCTGATCATCAAAGGCTTCTCAGTGTGATGGGTGTGCAACTTTCTGGAATGAGCGTGTGTAACTAATCAGAAAGAAAAATAAAGTGAAAATCGGAAATAGAGTAGCTGCCCCCCAGAAATAGATGTCATAGCGATTTCCCAAGCGCCCGCTGTGTCACAGGGCACTCGCCCAACCTTCTTTCACCGGAAGGTAGGTGGGTATTATTAGACGTGTTGTTCCGGAGAACAGAGGCTCGAAAAGGTGGCGCACGCCGCGCAGCGGCGGCGGGGCTGACCCGGGCTTTGGGGAGGGCTCTTTCCGTCCGTGGGGGTGTGGCGGCAGGGCAGGCCGAGCCCGTGGGAGCCGCTGCGGCCGCGCCTTCCCTCTGCCTCTTCCGCCGCCGACCTCCGCGCGGGCCCCCAGCCAGCCGCGGTGGGCGGAGGACTGCACGCCGCGCCGCGTCCTTATCAACCGGCCGGGCGGCGTGGCTCGCGGCCACCTAGTCCGAGGAGGCGAAGTCCCGGGTGGGGCCATGGCTCCCCGGGGCGCGGGGGCCGACCAGGGTCCGAGAGGAGGCTGGGAGCGCTGAGCCCGAAACGGGTGGTGCGCGCGGGCAGGCGGCCGTCGGGGCGCCCAGGGAGCGCACGCGGCACCATGAGCGCCCTCCTGCCTCCGCTGCTGCTGCTTGCCTGTGCCGCGCACGCCGTGAGTACGCGCGCCTCCGCGGGTCCCACGCGGGGTGGGGGTGGGGGCCGATCTTCCGCTGGGGAGTGGGAGCCCTTCCTCCGCATGCGTCCCCCACAGCTACGATCTCTCTCCGCTCCTCTCCGGACGGCCCGCTCCTCCAAGACACCATCGGCATGAGCCTGGGCGCAGGCAGCGCTGGGATAACCCCCTTGCCCTCCAAACCACCCCTTCCTCCCGGCTGCGCTTCCGGGGCCCTCCTAGGCGGAGTTCTGGAGCCGCCCCTGGCCGTGCGTTTTGTGTGCCGGGCGCTTTGCCTGCGTTATCTCCTTGAAACCTCATCATCGCCTTTCGAGGTTGATGTTTTCACCCTCACTTTGCGGACAAGAAAAGCGAGACTTGGAAAGACCAAAAATCTTGCCCCGATAAAAGACAACTGGAACCCAATCCGTCTGCTCCAAAGCCTTGACATTTGCACACGCACCCGGCTGCGGATGGGGAGACCTCCGAAAGCTCTGGCCGCAGCAGCTGCTGGTTCTGTGATGGGAGCGCGTCTGCGGCTCTCCCCCTCGTCTCTCCTGTGGGTTTGGCTCCCCAATGTCTGTGTGTCTGGGGACTCCTGGGAGCAGCTGGTCTCCCCAAACCAGGCCCAGGGAGGAGCTGGCCGAGAACAGAGAAGGCAGCAGTGGGTGGCGTGTTTTTCTTTCTTTCTCGGAAACTCCAGGGAATCCGGGCCTCTCCCTGTGGGATTTGTGAATGGGAAAGTGGCTGCACCCAGACTGGCTGGCTGGAAGCGAGGGCGGGGGGTTGGGAAGTGGGCGCACAGATTCCAGAACCACTCTTTCCCACCAGCCTTCCAAACTGGCCGCCGGGGCGTCTGTCCCAAGAAACTTCCCAGGGAGAGCACTTGGGGACCTAATTCTGAGTCTGCGGTCTCTGTCCTGGGCAAGTCCTTCCTGGCGTCCAGTGACCTTGCCTTCCTGTAGTCCTATCCTGTTTGACTGCAAGAAAGACCTGCTTCCCGAGCTGACGGGAGTGTTGGCACGCAGTAGGGGCGACTCTGTGGCATCCAGGCTGGCGTTTGGGGCTCTGTTCCCAGCTCGCTTGTAACTTGGAGCCTCTTGTCCTAGGGCTGGAGTTGGAAGGTGCTAGGGCAACAGCACCCGCTCGTTAGTCTGAGCTCCCACTTCGGGGAAACGCCACCTGAGACGGTGGGGACGGTTCGAAGCCCAGTGCAGCCTCCAGGTGTGTTGTGATTCGGTGCCCAGGGCTGGGAGGCAGCCGCTCCAGGTAGCTGGGCTTCAGGACTGAGGTTCAACCTACATTTTAATCTCAAGGGGACCCCGGTGTTATCTCAGGAATAAACAGAGGGGAAAGGAGAGCCTCCCCTTGGTTCAAGTCTTCTGTGTGCCTTGGAAGGATGTTTTATTATGCCCTGGTCCAGTTACCTCCTTTTACAGGGGAGCAAACTGAGACCCACAGAGAGCAGGGACCTTCTCCACATCAGTTGGTTTGTGGCAGCGCTGAAAATAGAGCCCAGAGCTCTGTCCGGGACGCCCTTTGTCTTTACGTGCATTTTCATGCACTCCGGTACCGCTTTGTGTTCTTCGAGGTGGGTTCCTGTGTGTAAGCCTTGGTTCTCTGGTGATTTTATGGGCTTATCCAGACCTGAGGTTCACACTTCTTGGCAGAGAACTCCTTCAACAAACAGGAGTGGAACTGACTACTTCGGTTGGACTATTTCCCAGCCTATGAAACGCTGCTTTTTATTTTCCTGTTTGTTTGAGGCGTCAGACATTCGATTTTGAAATTGAAGGGCATTCAAACAATTCTGTATTCATTTTGTGCTCCCTCTTGAGGGAAATCATAGGCATATTTCTAATTGCGGGGGGGGGGCAGTCACTAAGGCCAAATGCTTATTACTATCCCCTCCCCTGCCTTTCCACAGGGTGATGTCGGGAGGGTCCCTTGCCAGTGGACTAACAAGTGCTGATGGCTGATGGGGCAGTTTTCTAGACCTGGGTAGGAAACCCCGGCCACACCTCGCCTGTCCCCACCCGTGTCTCTCATGAGGACTTCTACCTGGAACGCTATTATTCACCAGCACATCTGTCCTTCCCGATATGTTCACTTCGAGCTTGAGCCTTGAGACTTAGTCTCGCTCATCCTTTATCCCTAGAGCCTGTCCCAGCGTAAGGGGGAGTCAATGAGTGTGTGGGGGCTGAATGAATGCATGAATGAGTGAATGAAATGAAGGTGCTATCCATAGTGGCTGTCCTCAGCTGGGACAGTTTCATATAGCAACAGGTAGTGAAGCATGACATCTTGAAAGCAATCGTTGCTTACAAAATTGTACACAGATACGTCAGCAAAGGAGGAGGAGTCACTCAGGGGAGGGCTTTTTAATCCAGGGCATCTGGCAAGCTGCCCATCCGAGAACCTGAGTTAAGGGGGGTGCAGGGCTGCTTTTTCCTTCAAGCAGGGTTTCTTAACTTTGACGCTGTAATCCTGGATATTAAACCTGGGCTTTTCACAAGGGGTGCTGGGAGCGTCCCTGGACTCTAGCCACCAGAAGCTAGTGCCATCTCTCCAAGTCGTTCCAACACAAAGTGTCTCCAGACATTGCCAAATGCCCTTGGGGAGCAGGCAGGGCAAAACTGCCCTGGTTGAGAACCGCTGCCTTAAATGTAATGTTTCAGGGGAAATGCGCGAACAGGATTCACAATAGGTGTCACTGGATGTTGGATTCAGGGTAGTGGGGTTGGTGACAGGGAATCTGAGCCGGAGGACAGAAGCAGGTGTACCCGATGGAGACCCATTTCCAGACAAGAAGACTTCTGCAGGGCATGGGTTCCTTGGGCTTCTCCACCCTCCCTTCCCCCCCGCCCCTTCATTCCGTCTCAGTGGACGGCGCAGAAACACAGAAACTCGAAGGATGGGGTCTGGCACACATGGTGGTCCCCGCCCCTCTGTGGGCCACGTCTGGACCCAGAGGCTGACGAGCTCTGTGGCATCTGGGTGAGCAGAATTTTAGGAAGGCCTGCAAAGGCCACCAGAGGATCTGGCTACTGTGGCCTCTTAGAGGAAAGTCACTGGGAGTTTTGGACAATATTCTGAGGAAGTATCTGTGCGTTTCTTTTTGAGTGTTTACTGTCCCTAAGTTAACGTGACTGATGACGATGATGGTGATGATGGTGAAGGCTTCCCTTACTGAGCACTTACTTCACACCAGGTACTCTGCTCAGTCCTTCCTGGCACTGATTTACTTCTCACACCAACAATCAGTACCCTCATGGTGCACATGACACAGAGGCTCAGAGAGAGGTGAAGCCACTGGTCAAGGTCACCCAGCTGGACACGGTGGCGTGAGGACCCAAACCCAGCTGTTCTTAGCCAGAATGTGGTCTGCTCCCAAAGAGAGGCCGCTCTGGTTTCTGGTGCCCAAGGCGCTGTCATGAAATTCTCTCCCAAACCGCAAAATGACACTGATTTCAGTTTAATCTAATCACTTCATAAAACATAAACAAAATACTGTCAGGACACAGCATTTTAATGAAGGGGCCAGAGATGAGCTTGGGGTCACGAAGTCCAACAGGAGGTGTGCTTCCCACACTGTTTAGGGGAGTCCTCTAGGCTTCGGCACCCCCTTTAGGAGATGCTATAGAGTTCCCCTCCCTCTGTCCCGTCCCCAGTATTCCCCGCATGCCAGGGACAGGCAGAGCTTTCTTCCTGGCACCCCTTGTTGAAAGCGCAGACTTAATAACCAGGATTAGAGCTCTGCCCACAGGGCGGCCCCTGCAGTGGCCCCTGGTTTGGTGTCTGCACCCCTGCCCTTAGCAAGCTGAGGTTTCTCACCACTGACCTTCACTCGGGCTCTGGAAAAACCTGCAGCCCAAGGCAAGCCCCACAACACTCAGATCCTATCTGCTTGCTTACATGACAAACAGAGGGCTGCCCAGCATTCGAGAGGACACGAGAAAACAGGGATCTCCTGGGACCCACCCAGCTTCAACAGGCCCTGCCTGACAGAGTCCAAGGGGCCTCTGGGGAAGGGACCTCCCCGGTGCATCATGTCCTGCCCGTCGTGCTGCCAGGATTCCTGAGTTTTCCAGGCTTCAGAATCCCTTCGTGCCCCACATCAGTTCCCTTTACCTTGGCTCCCAGAGGCTCCCCCTGGTGTCTTCTCAGATTTCTGACCTCGCCACCTCCTCTTTCATTTTCCACAGACCGGGTCTACCTCCCGTTTCCTGAGAGTCAGGGGAAGAACTTCCTCTGAGCAACATCTTGCTCTCACAGATGTGTCTGAATCGTACCCTCCTGTGCCCTTCCTCCTGCCATAACAGAGCACCACAGACTGGGGGCCTTAAACAGTGGACGTTTATCTTCTCCTAGTTCTGGAGGCTGGAAGTCCCAGATCCAGGGCCAGCATGGTCGGGTTCTGGGGAGCCCTCCCTCCCCAGACGGCTTGTAGACAGCTGCCTTACCTTCACATGGCCTTTCCTCTGAGCGGGCAGAGAGAGAGGGTGAGCCCTCTGGTGTCTCTTCTCATAAGGCCACTAACCTATCAGATCTGGGCCCCAACCCCTTAGACCTCATTTGACCTTAATTACCTCCTTATGGGGCCGTCTCCAAACAGAGCCACACCCGGGGTTAGGGCATCAATGTATTCGTTGGGGTACACAGATATCCTGTCCACAACACAACCAGGCGGAACAGAGGCTCTGCTCCGGCCCACGGCCATCCCTACACCTGTGCTCCCACCCCCGCCCCTACCATGCTCAGCGACCTGTGTCCTGAGATGACACAGAGGCAGCCCAGTCCTCACCCACGACCCCTGCCTCCACCTCTGCCCATTTCTCAGCCAGCCGCACCCTGGCTCCCACGCGCCACCCACGGGCTTCAGTCACCAGAGCCTGTGTTGCCGCATTCACTAGACAGGGTGCAGTCTTTGGTCTACGCGGGGACCCCGTGACTGATGAGAGGAGCTGGACGTTAATGAATAACGAGATCAAGGTAGCAGGCACACACCCAGACTGTCCTGGTCAAACTGGGCAGGACACCCATGGGACCCCAGCCTCTTGGAAGCATTCCGTGCCAGGACACCCTGTCCCTTTCCCTGCCTTGGCTCCCACCCTTCGCTGTTCCCACCACACCTCTCTAGACGTTTCTCCTCTCGCATGGTCCCTCCAGTGGCTAGGCCCCTCCTCTCGCGTGGCTGGCTCCTCTCGCGTGGCTGGCTCCTCCTCGCGCAAGGTCCCTCCTCTGGCGTGGGTCTTCCTTACGCTCTTATTCCCAGCCTGAGCGGGTCGTTCCCCGAGGCTCTGTCTCTGGCCCTTGGTCTTCTGGACCTGCTCCCTCTTACCGTGTGAGCTTCTTTGGCTGTCTTACCGCGTCACAAACCCAGTCTTGCTCAACCACACTTCTCTCACCTCAGCTCCCAGGCCTACATCTCGTTTCCTTGTGCTTGGAGCTATCGAGGCACCCAGAGCAGACGCACCATGGGAGCCACGCCAGCCCTGCCCTCAGCCGGCCCTCAGGCCCCCATCGGCTCCGTCTCGTCCGTTCGCATCCTCTCTGCTCTGTGAGGATGACTTACCGGGTGCAGCCGCCTCCCGGGGGCCCCTGCCGCCGCTGGTGGTCCATCATGACCTGGCGGCTGCCTTCCCCACGCGCTCCCGCCTCGGGCCACTCTGACTCCTTGGAGCCGGTGAGCTCCGGGAGCAGGACCCGCGTCCATTCGCCTTTGATTGCGGGGCGTCCTGGGGGCCCAGTAAGTGTTTGATGACGTTTTGTGCTTCGAACTGATTGTACGATCGAGTGCCCTCTTTTTCTTTCTCATCCTATAAACTAGACTAGTATTTCTCTTGTTTCCCCCTTGAAACTATTCCTTTCCGGTCTCAATGTTGGCAGGTGAGTAATTATATTGTAAAGTGTGATGAGCAAAGTGATGCTGCGTTTCTTCACCTCCTTCAGAATTCAACAGGTTTTCATTGTATCTCCTCCCAGCTTTTACCTTTCCGGATTTAAGAGTCCAAAATAGCTAACAGAACCCTCTCTTAACATCTTTCCTCTCTTATTTTGGGGTCTGCCTCGTTATTTTCTCTCTCTGCAGGTTGGACTTTTCTATCTCCAAATTATTAATTAATTGGATAATTACTCAAGTGAATAAGAGCTTTTTCACTCCTTCAGAGATTCAAAAATTTACTTCCTCCATGTGCTTTCTTAGGAATTTACTAGAGAACGTGATTCTGTAAAACAAGGAAGAAGAGTAAAGAAAAAGGGAGTCCAGGAAATGGAACCCCGGCAGGGGGAGCGGGGAGCGGCCCCCAAAACCACAGGCCGGTGTTGGGAAGAGGAAGGAGGTCTGTGGGAGGGAGGGCTCCAGGGGAAAACGAATAGGATTGTTTTTCTTTTAACATCTTTATTGGAGTATAGTTGCTTTACAATGGTGTGTTAGTTTCTGCTGTATAACAAAGTGAATCAGTTATACATATACATATGTACCCATATCTCTTCCTTCTTGTGTCTCCCTGCCTCCCACCCTCCCTATCCCACCCCTCTAGGTGGTCACAAAGCACCGAGCTGATCTCCCTGTGCTATGCGGCTGCTTCCCACTAGCTATCTACCTTACGTTTGGTAGTGTATATATGTCCATGCCACTCGCTCACCTTGTCCCAGCTTACCCTTCTCCCTCCCTGTGTCCCCAGGTCCATTCTGTATGTCTGCATCTTTATTCCTGTCCTGACCCTAGGTTCTTCATGACCATTTTTTTCTTAGATTCCATATATATGTGTTAGCATACGGTATTTGTTTTTCTCTTTCTGACTTACTTCACTCTGTATGACAGACTCTGGGTCCATCCACCTCACTGCAAATAACTCAATTTCGTTTCTTTTTATGGCTGAGTAATATTCCATTGTATATATGTGCCACATCTTCTTTATCCATTCATCTGTCGATGGACACTTAGGTTGCTTCCATGTGCTGGCTATTGTAAATAGAGCTGCAGTGAGCATTGTGGTACATGACTCTTTTTGAATTATGGTTTTCTCAGGGTATATGCCCCGTAGTGAGATTGCTGGGTTGTATGGTAGTTCTATTTTTAGTTTTTTAAGGAACCTCCATACTGTTCTCCATAGTGGCTGTTATCAGTTTACATTCCCACCAACAGTGCAAGAGGGCTCCCTTTTCTCCACACCCTCTCCAGCATGTATTGTTTGTAGATTTTTTGATGATGGCCATTCTGACTGGTGTGAGATGATATCTCATTGTAGTTGTGATTTGCATTTCTCTAATGATTAGTGATGTTGAGCATTCTTTCATGTGTTTGCTGGCCATCTGTATGTCTTCTTTGGAGAAATGTCTATTTAGGTCTTCTGCCCATTTTTGGATTGTTTGTTTTTTTGATATTGAGCTGCATGAGCTGCTTGTAAATTTTGGAGATTAATCCTTTGTCAGTTGCTTCATTTGCAAATATTCTCTGCCATTCTGAGGGTTGTCTTTTCGTCTTGTTTATGGTTTCCTTTGCTGTGCAAAAGCTTTTGAGTTTCATTAGGTCCCATTTGTTTATTTTTGGTTTTATATCCATTTCTCTAGGAGTGGGTCAAAAACGATCTTGCTGTGATTTATGTCATACAATGTTCTGCCTATGTTTTCCCCTAAGAGACAAACTTGATTTTTAAAAACTGTTTAAAGGGAACTTTCCAGTACTAATAGCTCTTGTTTTGAGGAAAATTTTATATTAATTTTAGCAATACTTTCACCTTCACTTGTTTCTCCTCCTGTGAATTTTAAGTAAAATTATATTTAATACTTTTTTTAAAAGGGGGTGAACTATAGATGATAGTTCTTTTCTTCTTCATCTTTTCTTTTTCTTTTTTGTCTTTAAAAATATATTTTGGCCCCCTGTATTGGCAGCGTGGAGTCTTAACCACTAGACCGCCAGGGAAGTCCCAGTTTATTCAATTTTAATGGAAGGATAAGGGTAAAAGAAATGTGGGATGATTCACTTCGTACCCACTAAGATGGATATTATTAACACAGAATAACAAAGGTTGATGAGGACATAGAGAAATTAGAACTCTATGCATTGCTGGCGGGAAGGTAAAATGGGGCAGCTGCTGTGGAAAACAGTGCGGTGGTTTTTTAAAAAAGTAAACACAGAATTACCATATGATCCACACATTTTGCTTCTGGGTATGTACCCAGAAGAATCAAAGCAGGGACTCGAAAAGATATTTGTACACCTTTGTTCCTGGCTGCAGTATTCACAGTAGCCAAGAGATGGAAACAACCCAGCGACGAATGGATGAACAAAGTGCGGTCTGTCCATACAATGGAATAGTATTCATCCTTAAAAGGGAAGGAAATTCTGATAGATGCTACAATGTGGATGTGAAATGAGCCAGACACAAAAAAGCAGATATTGCGTGACTCCACTTATATGAAGTACCTAGAACAGACACATTCATAGAATCAGAAAGTAGAATAGAGGTTACCAGGGACTCCAGGAAGGGTAACGGATAGTTACTATTTAATTGGTACAGAGTTTCTGTTGGGCCAGTTGAAAAGTCCTGGAGATGGATAGGGGTGATCATTGTACAACTTTGTACACTAAACCACGGTTAAAATGGTAAATGTTATGTATATTTTACTACAACTTAAGAAGAAGAAATGTAGAATGAAAAGAAAAAGTTAAACTGTCTTCTGATGTTTATTTTTCCATAGTCCCAGGGAAAAACACAAAGGAAGTTAAATTTTTCTTGGAGAGGTTCCCATTGTAGGTGTTCCCTCATTCCTCATCTTGCTCCATCGCTCTCAAGACCCTCTTTGCTGCAGCACCCCTTTCTTCATTTCCAGCAATGCACATGGCCACCCACTTTCGGGAAACGTCACTCCTACCCAGTCAGCTGTGCTGTGTAACAGTCACAGAAACTCAGTGGCACATAGAAATGCACGTTTACTTCTTTCTTAGTGTTTGCAAGTGAGCTGGGGTTTGACTGACCAGCTATGATACTGACGTTGATCCAGTCAAGGTGCAGAACAAGTCTGCAACCCTGAGGTCCCTTCGTGGTGCCCTGTTAGAGTCATACCTCCCTCCCTCCCACCCTCACCCTCCCTTCACTCCTGACAACCACTAATAGGGTCTCCATTTTTATTGATATAATTTTGCTGTTTCAAGAATGTTATATAAATGATGTGGAATCTAAAAAAAATGATACAAATGAATGTATTGACAAAACAGACTCACAGACATAGAGAACAAACTTATGGTTACCAAAGGGGAAAGGGGGTGGAGGAGGGATACATTAGGAGGTTGGGATTAACATATACACACTGCTCTATATAAAATAGATAACCAACAAGGACCTACTGTACAGCACAGGGAACTCTACTCAGTACTCTGTAATAACCTGTATGGGGAAAGAATCTGAAAAAGAATGGACACATGTATAACTGAATCACTCTGCTGTACACCTGAAACTAACACAAAGGTTGTGAATCAACTATACCCCAATATAAAATAATTAAATTAAAAAAAGAATGTTATATAAATGGAATCATACAGGATGTAACCGTTTGGGATTGGCTTTTTTCATTCAGCATATTTCTCTGGATATTCATTTAAGTTGGTCCATGTATTACTACTTTGTTCCTTTTTATTGCTGAGTAGAATTTCATAGTATGGATGTACCATAGTTTGTTTAACCATTTACCCATTGAAAGGCATCTGGACTGTTACAGTTTTGGGCTGTTAGGAATAAAGCTGCTACAAATAGTAGTGTACAGGTTTTTTTCTGAATATACGTTTTCATTTCTCCAGGGTAAATGCCCGAGAGTGCAATGGCTGGGTCATATGATAGTTGCATGTTTAGCTTTTCTTAAGACACTGTCAACCTGTTCTCCAGAGTGGTTGTCTCATTTTACAGTCCCACCAGCAATGTGTCCGTGACCTAGTTTCACCACAACCTTGCCAGCATTGTTGTCATTTTTTATGTTAGATATTCTGATAAGCACGTAGTGATATCACATTACGATTTCAATTTGCATTTACCTAATAGCTAATAATGTTGAACATCTTTTCATGTGCTTATTTGCCATCTGTGTGTCTTCTCTGAAATGTCTTTTCATGCATTTTGCCTATGTTCTAAATAGATTTTTTTTTTTTGGGCCACGTTGGGTCTTCGTTGCTGCGTGTGGACTTTCTCTAGTTGTGGCGAGCAGGGGCTACTCTTCTTTGCGGTGTGTGGGTTTCTCATTGCGGTGGCTTCTCTTGTTGTGGAGCACAGGCTCTAGGTGTGCGGGCTTCAGTAGCTGCAGCACACAGGCTCAGTAATTGTGGCTCACAGGCTCCAGAGCACAGGCTCAGTAGTTGTGGCTTGTGGGCTCTAGGGCTCACAGGCTTCAATAGTTGTGGCGCATGGGCTTAGTTGCTCCCCGGCATGTGGGATCTTCCTGGACCAGGGATCGAACCTGCTTGCCCTGCACTGGCAGGCGGATTCTTAACCACTGCGCCACCAGGGAAGTCCTTAACTAGATTTTTAAATTTGTTTACTATTGAGTTTTGAATGTTCTCTGTCTGTTCTAGATATTAGTTCTAATTTGCGGATTGCAAATATCGTCTCCTCATCTGTAGCTTGCCTTTTCATCCTCTTAACATGGTTTTTCTTGGAGCAAAAGTTTTTAATTTTGGTGAAGTCCAATTTATCAATTTTTCTTTTTATGGATCGTGCTTTTGGTGTCAAGTATAAGAAATCTTTGCCTGGCCCTACATCTTGAAGATTTTCTATGTTTTTTCTAAAAGTTTTAGTTTAATGTTTTGCGCTCAAGTCCATGATCATTTTGAGGTAATTTTTGTACAAGGTATGAGTCTTAGTTCAAGGTTCATTTTGTTATCTGTAGCTGTCCAGTCGCTCTAACACCATTGCCTATTCTTCTACTAATACCAGGCTGTTTTGATTACTGTAGCTATACAGCGAGTCTTTAAACTAGGCGAACTGATTTCTCCCACTTATTCTTTTTTAATTAATATAATTTATTTTGTTGAGAGGATTTAGGTTTACAGAAAAATTCTGCAGAAAGTACAAAGAATGACCATATACCCCCTCAACCCTTCCTCTCCAGTGTCTCCTATTACTAATGTCTTGCATAAAAGTGGTGCATTTGTTAAAATCGATGAGCTAATATTGATACATTAACTAAAGTCTCTAGTTTACATTACTTTTTTTTACAAGTCTTTTTTACTGAAGTATAGTTGCTGTACGATACTGTATAGGCTATAGGTGTACAATTAGTGATTCACAATTTTTAAAGGTTATGCTCCATTTATAGTTATTGTAAAATATGGGCTCTGTTCTCTGTGTTGTACGACGTATCCTTGTAGCTTATTTTATACCTAGCAGCTTGTACCTCTTACTGCCCTGCCCCTAGCTTGCCCTCCTTCCCTCTCCCTGCTGGTAACCACAAGTTTGTTGTCTGTATCTGTGAGCATGCTCTTTTTTTGTCATATTCACTAGTTTGTCTTCCTCATTTTGAGTCTCCATTGTCTGGCCCCGCCGTGTGTACTAGACTCAGCTTCGTGGCAGTGACGAGCATTCTCGGCTTTGGGCTTGCAGGTGGGAGCCTTCCCTCGGCTGTGCGCTGTGCTGCAGGTGCTACGGGAAGAGCGGGACCAGTGTCTGCAGGGACTCGCCGAGGAGAGGGCCAGGCACCCGGCCCCAGGTACGTGCACACCTGGGCCCACTCTGGGATGTGAGTTGCGTCCAGGTGCACTGGGTTGGGGGCAGGTAGGGGCTGGAGCAGCTGCGTCCTTTCAGAGAATAAGCTGAGGGGAAGGGCCTGGAGTGACCCTGGTGACCAGTCTATACACACCCAGAGAAACCACGTCATCGCCTCTCTTTGGTTCTTTGAGTTTGTGGTTACAGCCAGGGTTGTTGAACCATTAGCTTCTGCATGATGACTTCACCAAGGTAAGCTTTTGGTGAGAGTTACTTATCAAGGCAGTGTACTTCTCACCCATTCTCTCACCTCTACTGCTAGTTTGTTGGGAGAGGCAGCGTGGGGTCTGGAAAACTTGGAGTCCATTGCTGGCTGACCCTCAGCGGCTGTGTGAACACGGACAAATTATTTAACCTTCCGAGTCTTGCTTTACTGATCTATAAACACAGGTGCTAAAGTCTACATCAGAATTATAAAGATATATGAGATAAAGTATGTTAATACAGGTGTTTCTTAAATATTATTAATTTAAATATTTGTTATTAGTCGGGACTGTAAATATTATTAATTTGATATTTACATGTTAATTTTGTTTCTGTTCCCTTCCTTCACTTATCTGCTTTGCTTTCACTCATCTAAGGGCAGGGAGGGATGTAGCATTAAGAGAAGAATCCTTTACAGATAGTCAGACAAAGACTTGTACAGGCAAGGTCTTAGCAGCACGGGTTACAATAGCCAACAGGTGGAAACAACCCAAGTGTCTGTCAGCTGATGAATGGGTAAAGAAGATGTGGTCTGTACATACAATAGAACAGTATTCAGTCTTAAAAAGGAATGAAGTACTGATACTACCACATGGATAAATTTTAAAAAACGTGAAGTGAAAGAAGTCTGTTGTAAGAGGTCATGTGTTATATGATTCTCCTTGTATGAAATGTCCAGATTAGACAAATTCATAGAGACAGAAGTTAGATTCGTGGTTGTCAGGGGCTCAGGGGAAATGGCTGGGGAGTAACTGTGTAGGAACTGCCTTTTGGTGGTGGTGAAATGTCTACAACTGGATAGAGGTGCCGGTCACACAACACTGTGAATGTACTAAATGCCACTGATTGTACGCTTTAAAATGGCTAATGGTTAATTTTATGTGAAGTGAATTTCTTTTTAATAGACTTTATTTTTTAGAGCAGTTCCCTGCAGAGTGGAGCGGAAAGTACAGAGCATTCCCACGTACTCTCTGCTACCCGCTCCCACCCAAACACACAGTCTCCCTCACCGTCAGCATCCTGCAGCCGGTGCTACGTTGGTTACAGCTGATGAACCTACACACCGTCGTCACTCAGAGCCCACAGTTTACATTAGGGGTCACCCTTAGTGCTCATATTCAGTGGGTTTTGAAAAATGTATGATTGCATGTATCCACAATTATGCTATCATACAGAGTAGTCTCTCTTGCCTGAAAATCCTCTGTGCTCCACCTATGCATCCCGCTCTCTCTTCTAACCCTGGCAACCACTGATCTTTTTACTCTCTCCGTAGTTTTGCCTTTTCCAGAAAGTCATATAGTTGGAATCATGCAGTGTGTAATCTTTTCAGGTTGGTTTCTTCCACTTGGTAATATACATTTAAGGTTTTTCTCATGTCTTTTCATGGCTTGGTAGCTCCTTTCTTCTTTGAGCTGGAGAATATTCCACTGTCTGGATGTGCCACAGGTTATCCATTCTCCTGCTGAAAGACATCTTGGTTGCTTCCAGGTTTCGGCAATTCTAAATCAAGTTGTTCTGTGCAGACGTAAGTTTTCAATTCATTTGGATAAATACCAAAGAGAATGGTTGCTAGATCGTATGGTGAGAGCATGTTCAGTTTTGTAGGAAGCTGCCGAACTGTCTTCCAAGTGGCTGCACCATTTTAATTTCCCACCAGCAGTGAATGAGGGTTCCTGTAGCTCCACATCCTTGACAACATTTGATGTTGTCAGTGTTTTGCTTTGTTTCTTTAATTGTAGGAAAATACATGTAACATAAATTTTACTGTCTTAACCATTTTTCTTTCTTTCTTTTTCTTCCAGTTTTATTGAGATATAGTTGACATACAGCAGTGTATAAGTTTAAGGTGCACAGCATAATGATTTGACTTACATACATCATGAAGTGACTATCACAAGAAGTTCAGTGAACACCATCATCTCTTATAGGTGCAGAGTTAAAGAAATAGAAAAGAATGGTGTGACGAGAACTCTTGACATTGCTCTCTTAACAACTTTCACATATAACACACAGCAGTGGTAACTGTATTTATCATGCTGCGCGTCACATCCCTACTACTTATTTATCTTATAACTGGAAGTTTGTACCTTTTGACTACCTTCCTGCAATTCCCCCCAGCCCGGCCTCTGGTACCCACAAATCTGACCTCTGTCTATGAATTTGTCTGTTTGATTGTTTTCAAAGTATAATGGACCTACAACACTATGTTAGTTTCTGATACAGAACATAGTAATTTAATATTTCTGTACGTTTCAAAATGATCACCAAGACAAGTCTAGTCATGACGTGTCACCATACAAAGATATTACATAGTTATTAACTACATTCCCCACTCTGTACCTTTCATGCCGGTGACTCATTTATTTTGCAACTGGGACTTTGTATCTCTTAATATCCCTCACTTATTTCTTTCCTCCCCAACCCTGCCTCCCTCTGGCAACCACCTGTTTGTTCTCTGTAACGTGTTTCTTTTTAGTTATGTCTGTTCATTTGTTTTATAGATTCCACATTTATAAAATCATAGAAATCATAGTGAAATCGTATAGTATTTGTCTTTGTCTGACTTATTTCACGTATCATGATACCCTCTAGGTCCATGCATATTGTCACAACTGGCAAGATTTCATTCTTTTTTATGACTAACATTCCATTGTGTATATATGTACCACATCTTCTTTATCTGTTCATTCATCTGTTGATGGGCACTTGGGTTGCTTCCGTATCTTGACTATTGTAAATAATGCAGTGAACATAGGGGTGCATGAATCTTTTCTAATTACTGTTTTTGTTTTCTTTGGATAAATACCCAGGAGTGGAATTGCTGGATCATATGATAATGCTATTTTTTAAGTTTTTGAGGACTTTCCATAGTTTCTCCCCAGTGGCTGAAGCAGTTACATTCCCACCAACAGTGCACGAGGGTTCCCTTTTCTCCACACCCTTGTCAACACTTGTTATTTCTTGTCTTTTTGATAATAGTCATTCTGACAGGTGTGAGGTGATATCTTGTGATGGTTTTTTTTTTTTTTGTGGTATACGGGCCTCTCACTGTTGTGGCCTCTCCCACTGCGGAGCACAGGCTCCGGACGCGCAGGCTCAGCAGCCATGGCTCACGGGCCCAGCCGCTCCGCGGCATGTGGGATCCTCCCGGACCGGGGCACGAACCCGCGACCCCTGCATCGGCAGGCGGACTCTCAACCACTGCGCCACCAGGGAAGCCCTTGTGGTGGTTTTGATTTGTATTTCCCTGATGATCAGTGATGTTGAGCATCTTTTCATGTGCCTGTTGGCCATCTGTATGTCTTCTTTGAAGAAATTTAAAAAGAAGTTTAAAAAAACATGTAAATTTCATCAACTTAACCATTTCTCAGTGTACAGTACAGTTGTGTTAAGTTCACATTACTGTGCACCCAATCTCCAAACCTTTTATCTTGCAAAACTGGAGCTCTATACCCATTAAACAACAACTCTTTTCCTCTCTTCTGTTATCCCCTGGGAACCATCATTCTGCTTTCTGTTTCTGTGGATTGAATGGTTCTAGGTACCACAAATAACTGGAATCATACGGTATTTGTCTTTTTGTGATTGGCCTATGGTATCTCATTGAGGTTTTGATCTGCATTTACATGATGATTAGTGATGTTGAGCATATTTTCCTGTGTTTCTTGGCCATTTGTATGTTTTCTTTAAAGAAACGTCCCTTCAAGTCCTTTGACCATTTTTAAGTAGGGTTGTTTGGTTTTTTGTTATGGAGTTGTAGTTCTTTATATATTCTGGATATTAACCCTTTATCAGATATATGATTTCCAAATGATTTCTGTCGTTCTGTAGGTTGCCTTTTCGTTCTGTTGATTGTGTCCTTTGATGTACAAGTTTTTCAGTTTGATGTATAACCTAACATAGCTAATTTTACTTTTGTTGTCAGTTCTTTTGGTGTCATATCCAAGAAAGCATTGCCAAATCCAATCTCATGAAACTTCCTCTAAGAATTTTATAGTTTTAGCTCTTACATTTAGGTCCTTGGTCCATTTTTGAGTTAATTTTTATGTGTGGTATAAGGTAAAGGTCCACCTTCATTCTTTTGCACATGGACATTCAGTTTTCCCAGTCTTTCTTTGTTGAAAGACTGTCCTTTTCCCATTGAATGGTCTTGGCACCTTGGTAAAAAAATCACTTGACCATATATGTGAAGGTTTATTTGGGGGCTCTCTTTCCTATTCCATTGGTCTATATGTCTGTCTTTATGCCAGTACCACACTGTTTTGATTACTGTAGCTTTCAAATGGGTTTTGAAATCAGGAAGTATGAGATCCCCAAATTCGTTGTTTTTCAAGATGGTTTTAACTATTCCCAGGTCCTTTGAGATTCCATTAAGAATTTTAGGATGAATTTTTCTATTTCTGAAAATAATATTAAATACATAAATATTAAATGAAATATTTCTGTCATTGGGATTTTTTTGTTGTTGTTGGTTTTGTTTGTGCCATGCATCTTGCGGGATCTCAGTTCCCTGACCAGGGATTGAACCTGGGCCATGGCGGTGAAAGCCCATAATCCTAACCACTAGGCAACCAGGGAACTCCCTGTCACTGGGATTTTGATAAAGATTGCATTGAATCTGTAGATCACTTTGGGTAGTATTGACATCTTAAAAATATTAAGACATCTAATCCATGAATACAGGTTGTCTTTCCATTTATTTGTGCCTTTAATTTCTTTCAGCAGTGTTTGGTAGTTTTCAGTGTGCACGTCTTTCACGTTGGTAGTTAGGTTTATTCATAAGGTTTTTGTTCTTTTTAATGCTATTGTAAATGGATTTGTTTCATAATTTCCTTTGTAGGTTGTTCCTCACTAGTGTATAGGAATGCAACTAATTTTTGTGTGTTGATTTTATATCTACCCTGTCACCTTGGTGAGTCCATTTGAGGCATCATTAGGGTTTTCTACACATAAGATCACATTGTTTGCAAACAGAGATAATTTTACTTCTTTCCTCCAATTTGGACACCTTTTATTTATTTTTCTTGCCTACTTGCTATACGCTAGGGCTTCCAGTACTATGCTGAATACAAGTGGCAAAAGTGGGTGTCCTTGTCTTGTTCCTGATCTTACAGAAAAAGCTTTCAGGCTTCACCACTGAGTATGACGTTCACTGTGGCCTTTATATATATGGCCTTTATTATATTGAGATAGTTCCTTTTTATTTCTAGTGTAAGTGTTTTTTATCTTGAAAGGGTGTTGAATCTTGTCAAATACTTTTTCTGCATCAGCTGAGATGATCCTGTGGTTTTTGTTCTTCATTTTGTTAATGTGGTGTATCGCATTGAGCAATATTCACATTCTGAACCACCCCTGCATCGCAGGAATAGATCCCACTTGGTCATAGTGTATAATTGTTTTCATGTGCTGTTCAATTCAATGTGCTAGTATTTTGTTGAGAACTTTTACATTAATGTTCATCGCAGATATTGGTCTGTAGTTTTCTTTTCTTGTAGAGTCTTTGTGTGGCTTTGGTATCAGGGCGATGGTGGCCTCATAGAATGATTTTGCAAGTTTCTTTTCTTGTAGAGTCTTTGTGTGGCTTTGGTATCAGGGCGATGGTGGCCTCATAGAATGATTTTGCAAGTGTTTCCTCCTTTACAGTTTTCTGGAAGCCTTTGAGGAGGCTTGGTGTTAATTCCTCTAAACATTTGGTAGACCCTGTCAGTGAGGCCATCTGGGCTTTTGTTGTTGAGAGATTTTTTATGACACATTCCATCTCCCAACTAGTTAGAGGTCTGCTCCGAGTTTTTACTTGCTCATACCTCCGCCTTGGTAGGTTGTGTGTTTCTGGGAATTGATCCTTTCCATCTAGGTTATCTGGCTTGTTGGCGTACAGACCAGACAGGTCCTTCTGCAGTACTCTTATCTCCAAGTCATGGCCTTTGCTCTTGGGATCCTTGGACTGTTGGTCGCCCACTTTCTCGTCCCCCACGGCCAGGCCGGTGACTCCTTCCCCGCCCCTCTCCCAGGAATCTGGCTGCCCCCAAACCGCGGCTGCCGCTGTGCCTTCTGGTCCTCTCAGCTGTGTCCGCCAGGCCTTCCCCTCCCCTCCCTCCCCTCCCTCCCGTCCCGTCCCGCATCCCGCTCCCTGAACACAACTGTCTGCCCTCTGGTGGCGATGGCGGCTCTATGTGTGTGGCTGCAAGGGGAAGGCAGCCCCACCTCTGCATTTTCCAAAAGAAAGAGAGAGGAAGAGGGGTGCAGAGGGGGAACGGGGAGCCCAGGCTTTTAAATTAGGCTGTGTGATCTTGAACAAGTTCTATGTCTCTGGGCCTCAGTTTCAACATCTGTTTTATGGGATTGGTGTGAAATTGAAAGAATCCGTTCAAAAAATATTTAGCACTTCTTGTTGTGAGGTGAGAATGGTGAGAAAAAAGGAGCTTGGACTCCTCTCTTATGGCTTAGGAATGTGCTTTTGCACACGTGGCAGAGACTTGGTAAGCGAGCTTCATCAAATAGGGGTTGGTTTCTTAGACACCACAGAAGATCCAGAGCTGGTGCAGAGTTCCCAGGTGTCCAGAGTCCTCCTGTCTTTCTGCTCAATATGTGGCATTCGCCTCCTGGTCGTAAGGTGGCTGCAGCACTTCCAGGGAGGAGGGGGGAGTATTTTGGGGGAGAAGAGATGAAGGTCGTGAGTTCAGTTCTAGACACACGGAGTGGGGGCTCCAGAGGAGGCCCGGGCTGGGGAACACTTCTGTCTGGCTGGCAACTGAGGCTGAGGTTGCAGGAGGAGAGGGAGAGGGAAGGGGAGGAGGAGAGGGCCCAGGAGTGGCCTCGGGCCCCTGCACGAATCCATCAGGAGCAGCCGGGGACAGGAGGAAGATGGTGCCATGGGCGGCAGAGGCCCAGCAGTGCAGGTGCTGCGATGGGCTTCAGTGGAGTCACCCGTCCTCTGCATGAGGGACGGGGCAGGATGACAACTTCCTTCCATAGGTTGAGCCTTTCCTTCCCCTCTGCTGGCTGTGGCAGGTTCTTCGGGGGAGCCAGACAGTAGTCTTATGGCTCACAGGGGCCCACCGTTGAGCCACAGCCTCCTGACTTCCTGGGTCCTCCTGTCACCCCAGAAACTACAGCTGCCTGCATGTCCCCAAGGTGAACGCCAGAAATTCCCGTGACAGAGTGTGGGACTTGCATTCAGGCCTGAGGGATAAAGCCTAGAATGGCAAGCCACTAGGAGAGATGATGGTGAACTTTAGTTCACACTGAGAAGTTACAGACGGTTATTTTAAAAATAAGCATCTGAAGTGTTTAAATGTCCTATTGCTCCCCAGTGGCTGCAGGATGAGGTTCAGCTCCTCACTCCCTTGTCCACGCATCCATCCCAGACATTTCCACTTGGCTCAACCAAATTGCTTACAACTTCCTGACCGTGTACGTTTCTCTCATGCCTCTGCGCCTTTGCGCATGCTGATCCCTCTGCTTCAGCACCATTCCCTCTTTTCCACTCTGCCAACCACTCTCCTCTTTAGACTCCTCCAGGAACGATTTCTCCCCGTGCAACTGGCCACCCGGACTTCTGCAGGACCCTCTGTTTCTCTCCCTCCTGGCACCTCTGCACTGCATCGTAGGGATGTGTTTCCTGGATTGGGAGGGACTGTGTCACTTTCCTCTTTTTCCCCAGCGCAGGGCACAGGGCCTGCAAGACCTAGTAGTTGTGTGTTTGTTGATGACTTACTGGGTGGATGAGTGAGTGCAGACGTTTGACTGAGAGCAGGGAGAGAGGAGACTTGAAGGAGAGAGAGAGAGGTGAAGCAGAGCCTTTGCAGCAGAGGACATGGACGCCCCCGGCCTGCCCCGCTCGTCACAGACCAGCTGGGGTGAGAAGTGTAGCCACGTCACCCATGGGGAGTGCTCCCCAGAGCCTGACCTGGGGGCCCGTCACCCTGTGGAAGCCAACTTCACATTGCAGTTCCTGGGAGGCTGCGGATGTGCCCAGACCTGGAGCACCGACCTGGAGCGGGTCTAGCCATCTTCTGTCCCCAGAGGCTCCCATGGGGTCCTACGTGTGCATCCAGGGCTGAGAAGGCGCAGTGGGACTCCTGCCGGGTTCTGCCATGAGCTCCCTGGGGAGACCTCGCTCTCCTCGTGTGCGATGGGGCTGTGCTGCACACGCAGTAATTGCAACTGTGTCTGGCCAGGCCGTGGCAGCTGGGTGAACGGGGCAAAGGCTCGGGCCGCTTGGATCTGTTTTGCATTTTGGCCTTCTGCAATTTTCATTTAGGAAAAGGGGTCTGTTGTTTTGAAAACCTGGTTTAAAAGCCCCTGAGGCAGAAGACTTCTGAGTCTTCTGAGGACCTGGACTCCTGGGAGAGTCTTCAGGCCTGTTCTGCTGTCAGGTTGAGAAAGCTGAGCCAGAAGACCCATCGTGGAGCTTAGAACCGACATGTGGCCGCGGGGGAAGATTTCTTCAAAGAATGAAGACAGGAGAAACAGCAAAGGCATGGAGCCCTTGGTCAGGCTCCGCCCCGCGGATCCCCATCAGGGCCAGGTTGCGGGGATGGGGGCCGGGGCTGAGGCCGCCTGGGGGGGATCCGGCCCCATAACCTCCACTCAGGAGCACGACTCCTGAAGTCCTGGGCACCTGGGCCCACAGGCCGTCCGTCCCCAGCAAGGATCTGTCTGGCGCCTGAGGCGGGGAGGGGCTGGCGGACTCTCTGTTGGGGGTGTAGGTTAATGGTTAAGCTGCCTGGTCTTCCCTGGGGAGGAGGTTAATGTTTGAACGCCAGAAGAGTCCCAGGAAACGAGCTGTCACCAAGCCCTGCACACTTATCACGAATAAAAAATTAACTCTTCAGCTATTCCGGGTTAGGTGGCCAAGGCCTTCGGAACATTTTGTGGGAACATTTCAGGGCCACCCTAATAGCTGCATGGCGTGCTCTACCCGGCTATTTATTGCTCTGTTTTCAGAAGCTGATACCCCCTCAGAGCTGGCCGGTTGAAGGGCTCTGCCTCTCCCTAAGGAAGAATGTTCCCAAGAGACAGTGCCGTGGCAGGAAGGATGTGGGCTTAGCAGTTTGGACAGACCCGGGCAGGTGTGCTGCTCTGTCACTTAGGGGCCGTGTGACCTTGGGCAAGACCCCGATCCTCTCTGGACCTTTGTGTCCTCGCCTTCAAAATGGGGACACAGCATCCCCTTTTCCTCTTGTCTCTGCCGGCTGGTTGCCCACTCCCAAAGAACATGGGCTGGCTCCTAGCGGGTGGCGGGAGGGCAGTGCTTTTTTATTGAGGTGAAATTCACAATATTAACCATCCTAAAGCAAACAACTCAATGGCATTTGGTGCATTCACAGTGCAACCACCACCACCTCTATGTAGCTCCAAAGCATTCTCATCACCCCAAAATGAAACCTGTACCCGTTGAGTAGTCACTCCTCATCTTGCCCCCCCTCCGCCCCTGGCAACCCTGCATCCACTCCCTGTCTCTATGCTTTTGCTGACTCTGGACATTTCATAACAAATGGAGCCACAGTCCGTGACCTTTGTGTCACCTCCTTGCACTAATGTTTCCAAGGTTCATCCACGTGGTGGCGCTGCTATCAGTGTGTCTTACGCGCTGGCTTTTAATGCAGTTTCTCTAACAAACATTCCAGTCCTTTTCTGCCTTCTCCTGGCTCCTGAGGGCCACTGGCCAGCCAGGCAACCTGGAACCTCCCTCCCCTGCCCAGAGCCCAGCTCTCTTCACCCTTTCCTTGGCACTACTGATCTGGGCTTGTTTTTCAGAAACAAGTAACTTATGTTCATGTAGCATTTTTGACATATTTTTTCAGTTCTTGAAACAACCTGTGCAGTAAGTACCATTGTCATCCCCGCTCCACAGATGAGGAAATTGAGGCTCTTAGAGGCACAGGATCCCCCAGAGCTGAACAGGCCTCTCAGCCCATATCTTTTGAGTGCAAATCCTGAGGATTGTCTATTTTACAATCCAGACTGAGCTGTGAGGGACTGATATTCTCACCCTCCCAAGAAAAGATTAGCATTTGGAAAGAAAAAAAAAAAAGAGGAAGAGAGAGACTGTTGACACCAGTTAATGTCTATGTAGTGTGAGAGGCGGTGTGAAAGGAGGCGTCTCAGCCAGGGAGGACGAGGAGGACTTTTCAGGCCCCAGATGCAGCTCCTGCCGTCGGGGGAGGGGAGGCTCGTTGTGCTGTCGGGGGAGGGGAGGCTTGGCGTGCCTTCGGGGAGGGGAGGAGAGGCGTCTGGGGCTCAGAGGCCACCTTGAGCAAGCCTCCCGCAGGCAAAAGAGCCAGCCTGCCTCAGGGAAGCGGCGCTCAGCCTCACGTTCAAAGGGTCCTTCGTCTCATCCCGTGCAGCCTCCTAACTGCATGACCCTCTCTGCTTGAACACTCTAGGTGGTGGGCACCCCACTGCTCCCCAAGATAGTTCTGCGGAACGGTTTGTGCTTCTTGGCTTAAAGAGGAACACCCCCAGACTCGTTGCTGTCGCTCCTGTGCCATGCTTTTAAATGCCGTTGCCACCCTGGGCCTTCAGTTCCTCTAACCCACCCTGACCATGATGAAGCCAGGAAACAGGCTGTCGGTCCTGCCCATCTGGACGTGTTCCCGCAGCCGTTTCTCCCCTGGGCTTTCCCGCCATCTGGGGCGAATGGGCAGCAGTGCACTCATGCCTCTTTCTGGAACCTTCTGTGTGCCTGCTCATCACATCACCCCTTATCTCCCTAGTCTGAGGGGAAGTCTTGCTCTTTTTCTGTTTTCTCCTAAGCGTTTTGATTACACCAGAATTCCTCTTTATCCCCCTGCCCCAGGGACCTTTGGAAGCCCAAGTCAGGGAGAGTGTAAGTTTTCCTGCCCTCCTGGGAGACTGTGAACTAGTAATCTGAGGAGGAAGGACAGAAAAAAGGAAAAAAATAACCAGGAGGAAAAAAAGATCCACTGCAAACACAAATCATTAATTCCCACCAAAATCCTGGGGGACGTTACCATGCCCATTTTATAGATGAGGAAAGTGAGGCTCGTAGAGGTAAGTGGCGTGTCCAAGGCTCAGTCCGTCTCCACCACACTTCACTTCAACCGAGGATGCCATGCTGTGCCGTGGGCACCAGGCAGGCACCCCCCTGGCCCCTCCAGATGCCATCTGTGGTCCCATGGTGTCTTTTCTTGTTTCCCTACTTAAACTTGCACACCCTTCCATCCCTTCCCCTCCAGCCAGGCAGTCAGTGTCAGCAGATGACCTCAGAGATGGTGGAGGGTTGTGGGGATGCCTTGGGCCCTGCTTGCCCTGCAGCAGCCAGTTTACGTTCATTCCAGCCCTGCCCTCCCAGAGGCGCTGAGCCCTCCCTAGTGGCTCTGTGTACAAAGCTCCCCTATCCCTTACCTCATGGGTCCCCCTCAACCCCGGCTCAGGCGCTGAGCTTTACTGCTCTGGGTCTAAAACTCCCAGCCCCCCACAGTGACCCGAGTTCTGTGCTTCGTCCCTTCTGAGCCAGAGCCCCAGGGGAGGCCAGACCAGGACGCCCCCTTCCCTTTCCTGTTCCACTTGTGCAGCCTTCCCCGCACTCAGAGCAGGAGCCTGTGGGGAGTGGGGTCAGGCCCTCCACTCACACCCTGGAGCCGCAGAAAAGGGGTCCCTGCAAGCATCCAGGGGGCCGCACAGACCCCTGCTCCCCCGGCCATAGTCCCTCCAGCCCGCTTGCACCATGCACCTTATGTACTGTGGTTTCCTTAATATTTTTTCCTTTAAATCAATTGGCTGACTTTTTTTCAGCACTCTGTACGTTAGCTCTTAGGCTTATTCATCATATCTGAATGCAGCTCTGGAATCTTCGACCAACCTCTCCGCCTTTCCCTGCAGCCCCAGCCCCTGGTAACCACCATTCTATTCTCTGCTTTTGTGAGTTTGACTTTTTTGGATTCCACATACCAGGGAGATGATAACAGTGTTTGTGTTTCTGTGTCTGGCTTACTTCACTGAGCATAACGTCCTCTGAGTTCGGCCGTGTTGTCACACATGGCAGGATTTCCTTTTTATTGTTTGTTTTTGGCTGTGCGGCGTGGCACGCACTATCTTAGTTCCCTGACCAGGGATCGAACCTATGCCCCCTGCAGTGCAGAGTCCTAGCCACTGGGCCGCCAGGGAATCGCAGTAGGCTGAATAATATTTCACTGTACTTTTCCTTACCCATTCACCCTTTGATGGACACTTAGGCTGTCTCCATACTTTGTGGCAGATAACGCTGCAGTGCGTGTGGGGTGCAGATCGCTCCTGAGATAGTGACTTCATTTCCTTTGGGTGTGTGTCCAGGGGCGGCATTGCTGGGTCATACGGCAGCTCTAGTTTAATTTTTTGAGGAAGCTCCATACCATTTTCCACAGTGGCTGCGCCAGCTTACATTCCCACCAACAGTGCATGAGGGTTCCCTTTTTTTTCAACTGACTTTTTTTTTTTAACTTAGCCTCATCCTAAACAGTAGTAACCCTCAAAGTCACAGCTGTGATGTGCTTGTTCTATAACCTTTTAATGCATGTTCAATTCTCTTTTTAAAAATGTATAGCTGTTTGGGGCTTCCCTGGTGGCGCAGTGGTTGAGAGTCGGCCTACCGATGCAGGGGACACGAGTTTGTGCCCCGGTCCGGGAGGATCCCACATGCCGCGGAGCGGCTGGGCCCGTGAGCCATGGCCGCTGAGCCTGCGCGTCCGGAGCCTGTGCTCCGCAACGGGAGAGGCCACGACAGGGAGAGGCCCGTGTACCGCAAAAAAAAAAAAAAAAAAAAGTACAGCTGTTAAAATTAAAAGGGTTCAACCATGTACCAGCTAAAGGGGCACACCGCCACCATGCGCTCCTCACACGCTGGTCCCCTGGGTCTGCCAGCACCTGCCCTGCCCTGCCCAGACAGCGAGGCCAAGGCTGGGAGAGTGTGGCCATGTCACAGGGCTTGGGACGTGAGAGATGGCATGTGGAGTCAGCATCCAGGCCTCCTACCGCCAGTGGTCAGCCTGGCGGTGGGATCTCAGCTCTACCAGTCCTGCTGTCACCCTGCATGTCACTTTGCCTCTTGGGGCCTGGGTTCCTCGTCTCTGCCGTGGGACGGGAACCCTACTCGACCCCTGCGGTGCACAGCGCCTGCTGTGTGTCCAGCACAGGGCTGGACGGCCCCTTCCCAGCCTCTTCTCCCTACTTGGCTGATAGGAAGGGCATGGGTGTGAACCAGCAGTAGGGGGATCCCACTTCCCTCCCAGTCCCCACCAGCCGCCCCCGCCCGGCCTTCTGCCAGCACAGGCCAGTGTCCCTGTGGGCCTGGCCTGACATGCCCCAGCTCAGGAAGCCCGCCAGACACCCTGGCCCCCTTCCCATCTGTCTGGCCAGCCGGACATGGGTCGTCCGGCCTCGTGGACTGGGGCCATGGACCAGTGCCCTGGCTGACCTGGCCAGCCTCAGCCCTGAAGCCACTTCTCCCAAAGTGAGGGAAGAGACTCCCATGTGTTTCCACAGTGGGGAAATGCCCCGTCTGCTCCCAGGACGTGTGCCTGAGCCGGTGGGGCTTCTTCAGAAGCAACAAGGCCGAGGGGTCCCCTCACCCTCCAGCCTCCAGGTGTGGGAGAACTCAGAGCGGAGGCAAACTGTGCTCGTCTGTCCGGGGCCCTCAGGACCGTGTCACTGTCCCAAGGGCATCCGGGGGCCAGGTGAGCCACGTCCATGGTGGAAATCTGGAGGACCGGCACCCAAAAGTGGCAGAACCCTGCCTGGGTGCCCTGGGGAGTTTCAGGAAGAGAGAAGGTCCAGCCCGCCCCGTTCGGGGTGCTCTGTGAGAGCTGGGGTGAAGCCTCAGGAATATCCAAGGGGGTCTCAAGTCCCACATTCCTTGAAGGACGCAGGCACCTGGTCCTTGGACCCCTGGATGCCTTCACTGTCCTTGTGGGAGCCCCATCCAGGCCCCGCCCTGTGTGCCCATGGCGGCTCTCCTCCATGGCCCTCCGCTCCTTGCCCAGGGCCACAGCCTCCCTGTCCCTCCCGGGGCTCTCCACCTCCAGAGCCCCCCAGACACCCTCCTCCAGGAAGCTGGGGCTGATGCACTGGAGACAGGCAGGTGGGCGGAGCCTGGCTGGACGGTCACCTCCCAGCCTGTCCATTCCTGGCTGTGTGACTCCAGGAACCTGCCTCTCCCTGCTCTGCCGCTTCGTTTGTAAACGAGGACAGAGCCGGGCGCCTGGCAGCACTGCTGTGCATTCAGTGAGCTGCTGTGTGTGAAGCACAGAGTGACTCCTGCTGGGACCAAAGCAGAGCTGGTGGCAGAGAAGCGGAAGGCCAGGACCTTAGCGTGGGGTTCAGAAGTCAAGTGGGCATCACGGCGAAAGCCCATTTACAAGGGATGGGCGATGGGGAAGGGAAGGGGCCGGAGGCTGGGGCATTCATCCATTCCTTAGACGCTCGTGGACGCCTGTGCCTTGCCCAGCCCTTGCGGGCACAGGCGTCCAGCCGTCAGGAATCAGGTTCCTGCTCTCCGGACTGTCTGCCCGGGGTGGGGGGAGCCATCTGCACCCAGGCACCAGGAGGTGACGTCACTGTGACCTCCCTGGCCTCTCACCATCATCTTGGATGTGCTCCTGGGAGCCCAAGGCTGGTCTGAGCCCGGAAACAGGGGCCTTCGCTGTGGGGAGGTGCAGTGCGGAGATTCTCAAAGCAAAGCCTGATGACACATACAGCAGCGCCTGTAGGGAGGTCTTCACATGCAGATTCCTGGGGCTCAGGATGATTGAATTAGAATCTCCCAGGTGATTCTGACGTCCACTGCAGGATCAGAGCCTCTGAAGTGGGACAGGTCACCAGGGGACTTTACATGGAGTGGACGAGGGTGTCAAGGAGGATATTGATGCTTTGAGCCTGGTTTTTATTCATGCCTGGAAAGAGACTCTTGCTCTTTACAAAAGCTGGGAATTAGCCGTCTGGGTAATCCAAGGGCCCCCTTCAAACCACACGCATCTGCCAGTCCCTGCAGCTAAAAATTGCCCTGCAATTCAGGGGACCCAGCCTGGCCTGCCCTCCCCATGCCAGGCTGAAACAGGAAAGGGCTTGGGGAGGAAGAAGACTGGGGAGGACGGCAGGCGGGAACTGTAATTCCCCTGCACCCACTGAGTGCTGGGCTTTCCATGTGACATTGATCTCCTCCTCCTCTGGACAACCTCGGGAGGAAGGCATCTGTTTCCCCTAAAAGAGCTGAGTGAGGAACTGGGCTCGGGCAGCGAGTGTGTGGGGAGGCAGATTGGAGCCCAGGTCTGTGGGCCTCAGGAGTCTGGGTTCTCTCTCTGAAGGTTGGGGCTCTGGGTTAGTGTGGTCTGCTCTGTGCTCCCCAAACCAGATGTGGGGTGACTGCTGACCTCATGGGTGTCACCTCAGCTGTATTTCCGGTCTGCTCCAGACCTCCCCGGGTGATGCCCTCCCAGGTGGCATGGGCCCCCAGAAGCCTGTCACAGGAGCAAGTTCCCTGGCTTTGTTCCCCCGGGACCCAACTTTGGGAGAATTGGTGGGTGGTTATGTTAACTGATCATTTTTGTTGTTGTTGTTGTTTTTGGTTTTTGGGGTTTTTTTTTGCGGTACGCGGGCCTCTCACTGTTGTGGCCTCTCCCGTTGCGGAGCAACAGGCTCCGGACGCGCAGGCTCAGCGGCCATGGCTCACGGGCACACCCGCTCCGCGGCACGTGGGATCCTCCCGGACCGGGGCACGAACCCGTGTCCCCTGCATCGGCAGGCGGACTCTCAACCACTGCGCCACCAGGGAAGCCCTAAATGATCATTTTTAACAGAGTATAATCATAACTCACGGGCAAATGCAAAATGAATACCTGCCAAACATTGTCCCTAAGTAATGAGAGAACCAGCAAGATGCTACCACTGGTTCACAGGAAAATTCAAAGTACTGTACGTATAAGGCGGTAAAATGAATTTACAAATAGATGCAAAACTGGCTGAAAACAATTCTGTATAAATTGTAGATAACTGATAGTCATACAAATGCAAAGGAAGAGATAGAAATGTGGATTCAAATGCCTTTGGACAGGACATCAGTTGTCTACAATTTATAGAGTTGCAAAATAGCTCAAGGACGTAAAAGGCCAGAATCAGGTAACCCAGAAGGCTGTGATTAGACAACGCCTAGTTTTGCCTTGAAGACACCTGATAGTCTTTTCACTTCAAAGCCTTTCTGTCACCGGAAGTGGGCCACAGATCTGGCTCTGAGCTTCCTAGCAGCCAAACAAGGCAAAAAGGAAACAGCCTCAAATTCAGTGTCTATAAGGACAGCTGTATACTAGTTGTTCACCGTAACTCCAGCTTCGCGGTGCCTTGAGACCATGTTCTCCTTCAGGGGTGGGGCGGGGGCCTCGTCAAGGGAACCCAGTGCGGTGAAAGCAGCACCCTCAGTGACGTTCCTGCCACAAATGCAGCGCTACTTCCATAGCCAAGGCAGCGGTTCTCAAAGTGTGGTCCCAGACCAGTAACACCAGCCTCCCCTGGGAACTTGTTAAAAATGCAAATTCTCAGGCTCCACCAAGACTTTGGGGGTGGGGTCTCAGCCATCTGTGTTTTAACAAGCATTCTGGATAATTCTGATACGAGCTGAAGTCTGAGAATCATGGGACAAAGTTCTCAACCCTGCCATCACGGTAGAATGACCCAGAAAGCTTTAACACCGCATCATGCCTGAGCGCCACGCAGGACCAATGAAATCCGGCTCCCTGGATGTAAGGCCTGGTTAGGCGTGTTTTTAAAGCTCCCCGGTGGTTGTGCTGTGCAGCCAGGCTGCAGGCTCACTGCCATGGAGTCAGAGGGTGCGAGCAGAGGCCAGGAGATGCTCCATCTTCTGCTCCGGAGGAGCCCAGCCCTGCCCTCGCGAGGCTTATGTGAGATGGCGTGTCCCTGTGTGTCTGCAGCACCGAGCACTCACCATGTAGATGCCGAGGCCACCGCCCCGAAGGTGACGGGGCCCATTAGACGCCGCGGTTCCTGGTCCCGGGAGCGCAGCTAGTGGGGACGCCCAGGCGCGGGTGCTGGGGCTGGTGCCACAGTGCTGGGGAGGCCCTGCGTCCACGCTGCGACCCGTCTGACCCCGCTTCTCTCCTCGTCAGGCTGCCAGGGGCTGTGGGACAACACGAGCTGCTGGCCCTCCTCTGCGCTGGGACAGACGGTGGAAGTGGCCTGCCCGCGGTTCCTCTGGATGCTCGTGGGCAGAAACGGTAACCGCTCAGCCCAGGGGCCCAGCTGGGAGGCTGTGGGGCGGCCCTCTGGGTGGGCCTGGGCCTGGCGGCCTGAGGCCGAGGAGACTTCTCTGGGGACAAGGAGTGAGTAGAAGGGTGGGGGTGGTCCTCGCTGGGGATGGGAAGCCTTGACTGGGGAGGTGTGGTGTGGCCTCAGTTGTCAGGGCGCCAAGCAAGGGCGCCGGGGGCCACATACTGGGGAAGTGGTGAAGGAGGCCAGGCCTGCTTCTCCCTGCCCAGTGCCCTCTTCAAGAGGCTCCCCTCCTCCCTTCCACGCTTCTGCCCCCTCAGCCCCCGGGGCCCTCGCTCCAGCCCTCGTGTCTGGCTCACACCGGGCCCAGGCTGGCCTTCCAGGACACCTACTTCCTCTGTGCCCTCTCTGCCGGGCCCTGCTGGTGAACTCTGCCCTCCCTGGAAGATTCTGGCAAAGCTGCAGTTTATAAGGGTTCCCTTAATTTCAGGCAAGGGAGTGAGGATGTTGTCTCGGGGGACACGCAGGGACGAACACTGGCTAAAGCCCTGTCACGCGCCAGGCATGTTCAGAGACGTGAGCTCGTTCAGTCATCACAAAGCCCCTGCAAACCACAGACCTTTTCCCTGCGCTTGACCCAGTTCAGGAGTAAAAGTAACAGCGTCGAAGAGGGCTTTAGCCCTTGGCCTCAGGTTCACGGCTGGGAGGTGGAGAGGCGGGGACTGCCGTTTCTCCTCTCTGCCACACGGTGTCGCTGTGGGGCTGCAGGACCCGCCACCCGCCCGTCGGCACGGAGGCGCTGCACCTTGGCTGCGCTGCCTGGCGTCCGGGGCTGGGTGGGGGGATCATCTCAGCCTGGGTCCCGCTGTGCTCATGCCCAGCAGCAGGTGCAGGGCATCGGCCAGCCCAGGAGCGTAGGTGCGGTCGGGACAGTCCAGCCTCAGTTACCGAGAACCATCCTCCCGTGGAGACACCTCGGGTCCGGAGTCCGGGGGAAGGCTTCTTGGTGGTGTTCCAAGGGTTCCAGGGCTCCCTAGCCAAAGCAAGGAAGGAGCACCCAGTGAGGACAAGCTGGCGCTCCAGGCCCTTCCTTTTGAAAGAAGAAAGAAACAGAATAAGTTAATTCTTTCTCAGGGCACCCGCTACATGGGCCCAGACGGAATGAGTGTCTGTGTGACTGGGGAAACTGCAGGCTGGACTCTGCCTCCAGATATTTGTCTGTCTGTGCCAGGGCCTAGAATGTTCTATCTAGGGTGCATTCCTTTGATGCTTAAAAGGGCGCCGGTCTTCCAGAGTTCCTTATTAAAAAGCACACTTGCCGAGTGGGGTCAGGATCAGTACATTAGCCTAGCGGCTGGTTCTAGAAATGCCCACCGTATTTCTCCAGCTCAGTGGAACCCTGAGAGCCAGTGGCCCTGTCAGAGAGGAACACACCAGGCCCAGCTGGGGTGGCTGGGGGCCCTGGACAGGTTACTGATTAGAGCAAAAGGAGCAGCAGGGCCCCTCTGTACAGGATCAGCTCCCTGCACCCCTGCAGCCTCCACAGCAGCCAGACCCGGGGACCGGAACACGGCCCTCCTCGGCAGCCCGGAGAGGAGGGTGCAGCCGGGCCGGTCAGGGCAGGCAGGGCAGCCCCCGCTGCTGTCCCAGACTTCCTTCTTGACCGACAGCTCCTCTACCCCAGTCTTTGGGCTCCTGTTCTGAGAGCTCCTCGTGGGCAAGCTCTTCCCTCTCCTCTTGTAGAAGTGCTTGGAGGAGGCTCTTCATCCCCCCTCATCTGCTTGTCTAGCCAGCCAGCCAGCCTGCAAATGTCTGATGAGCAAGCGCTCTGGGCAGGCCCGGGGGAGCCTTCGGAACAGTCGTCTGCCAGGGAGGCAGGGGGGCCGTTGTCACCTCCGTGGGGGCGCAGGCTGCAGCCTTGTGCTGGAGGGATGGGGCGGTGAGCCCCGGGACAGGGAGGGAGGGCTGCGGCTACCTTGTGATTTGTAATGCAGAGATACGCAGAGGTGTGACCTGGTGTGGTGGCTAAAGAGCTAATCATTCCATCCTCAGGGGTGGCTGCCTGGAGGGCTAGCTCTGCTGGTTTTCAGATGCTGGGGAGCAGGGTGTGAAGTTAGATGTAAAATAGAACTTGTTAGTGCAGAAGTAGAACCAGGAGCCTGAGGAAGGTCCGCTGTGGGCGGGGCTGGGTCCTCACCAGCCAGGCAGATTCTCTGGGGGACCCACCCTTAGATGGCTGCAGGGCCTGCGAGCAGGAAGGCCAGGAGTAAGAAAGGGCATTAGGACAAAGCCTGCGGCCAGGAGTGTAGGCCTGAGCCCCGGGCTTCACATCCCAGGGCCCCCATTTATGTGGTGTGATCTTGAGCAAGTTATTTAACCACGGGGTGCCTCAGTTTCCCCAGCTGTAAAATGGGTGTAGTATTTACATGTTACAGTACATTTTACTGTAAAAGTAACGGTGCTGGCCTCCTAGTCCTGTTAGGATTAAATGAGTTAATACCCATCACACGCTTAGAACAGTGCCCAGCACGTAGCAGTGAGCGTGTATCGTTACAATAGAGCACGGAATTTTATAATTGAATAAACACACAGCCGTTAGTGTGAGATCAACATTGTTTGATTCAAGGTGTGTAACCTGCTCTTAAGCACTGCATCCAGCCTCTCTCCTCGTAGGAGACACTGCAGTGCCTCCCAGCTTGAAGGTTCTCCGGGGGCACCCAGGGAATCGAGTGGTGACGCTGGAAGTTCTGCTGGGCCTGGGCCTGGGGCATGTGTCAGTCGTCTCCCTCACTGTGGAGCTCAGTGCCTGGCACAGTGGCCGTGAGGCGGCGGCCGGAGGGGTATCGGTGCGGGGCCGGCCAGCTTTGCAGGTCGACGTATCCGGGAGCCGCGGGTCTGTTCCACGCTCGCACATCTGCTCTAGGCCATCTGCCTGCGCGCCTTTCCCACTCCTTTTCCTGACTGACTCTTACTAAGGCTCCCAGGGCCAGCTGGGCCAATTGCAGCTGCCTGTGTGGTTCAGAGAAAGGGACAGGGTGACGGAAGGAAGCTCCAGCTGCCCCTCAGACGCGGCGAGGGCACCCGGAGAGCCGGCCTTGGGTCCGGTCCCCACTGCTCACTGCAGGCTGCTTGGCCTCCACAGGTTCCATGTTTCGAAACTGCACGCAGGCCGGCTGGTCAGAGACCTTCCCCAGGCCTGACCTGGCCTGTGGGGTCCACGTGAACGACTCCTCCAACGAGAAGAGGGTAAGCCTGCCAACACCTCCCTGCGGGGCAGAGGTGGCTGGGGAGCAGAGAGTGAAGCTGGCTCAGGGTGAGGTTGGGGACCCCGGGCTGCCCCTCTCAGCCCCACACCCCCTTGCTCCCCTGGGCTGGATGGGCCCACTTCCCCGCCCTGGTCCACCAGCCCAGAGGTGATGGTCCTGAGGAGCATGGCACAGTGAGAGCTGCCACGTGCCATCGGGATGCTGGCGTGAAACCCAAAGAGCAGAGACTGGGGCTAAACGCTTGGGGCCCGGTGGTGAGTCTGAACCTGCCTGTGACCTTGGGGGTTGGGGAGGATGTAACTTGTCTGTGCCTCAGTTTCTTCATCAGGGAAATGGGGTTAGTAATGGTCCTGACCTCACAGGCTCGTGAACCTGTGCAAGTGCAGGCAAGGGTGCCTGGCCGCAGTGCCAGCTCCCAAACGTCCCTTCTCAGAGGAGCTTCGGGCTCCAGAGGCAGGAGAGCCCGGCGGCGGGCAGGCCTGGTTTGAGACAGGGTGCTGGTGCGGTGGCTCCCTGAAGGGGCCGTCTGGTTCAGAGCCCTTCCCAAAGGAGATTGAGTGGGGCCTGACGTGGAGGATGGAGTTTCTTCTCTGCCGGGTCTTATCATCCAGTCAGGGAAGACACATGAAGTCTTCAGATCCGATGGGAGTAATTTAATAAGGATACCTGTGGTCTTGGAGGGCCAGTGGATGGGCTCTGACCTCTGTAGATTACCCTTTCTGTCACTGACCTATATGAAGACAGGAGGCTTACGTGTATCACGTTTGTAAAATCCATAAGATTAAGAGGGATCATTTGGGTAATGGGTGGCAGGACGGAGGTTCGAAAGTGACAGAAATTTCCAACTGGCTTCGTAAGCTAATGTGGCTCACGTAGCTAGGGATGTGGAGAACGGGCATCAGGACCCTTTCATGAGCAGTACCCCAGAGCCACCCAGGACCAGGTTCTTTCTGTCTCTCCTCCTGCTAGCCTGGTGGTTTATCCCAAGGCTGGCTCTCTTCCTGTTGTCAGATGACTGCCATTGGTGACTGTAGCTGCAGACTCCCCAGGCCTGCCTGTCCAGAAGGAGGGACAGCCTTACTTTTCTTGCTAACAGCAAGAAAGTTTCTCAGCCAGGCCACCAGCAAGCCTGTCCTGACATCTCACTGGCCCAACATGACTTGAGCCTGTCCACCTCCAGACCATCCCTGGCAGAGGGCTGGGACACGTGCTTGGCTTGGACCAGCAGTTCTCAAACTTTTTGGCCTCGGGATCCTTTTACACCCTTGGGAGTTATTGAGGGCCCTAAAGAGCTTTTGGTTTTGTGAGTTATGTATATGAAAGCCACATATAAGAACTGTTGGTTTAGACTAATCAGCTGGGTGGGAACGGAGCCCAGGGCCTTAACCATGTTATTCACGGCCGGGTTGAAACTGTAAAATGCCAGAAGAAGGAGCAGAGATTTAACAAAGATAAATGCGGGTTTCCCTGGTGGCTCAGTGGTTAAGAATCCGCCTGCCAATGCAGGGGACACGGGTTCGAGCCCTGGTCCAAGAAGATCCCACATGCCACGGAGCAACGAAGCCCATCACCACAACTACTGAGCCTGTGCTCTAGAGGCCGTGAGCCACAACTATGGAGCCCGCATGCCACAACCACTGAAACCTGTGCACCTAGAGCCCGTGCTCCACAACAAGAGAAGCCACCGCAGTGAGAAGTCCACACACCGCAACCAAGGGTAGCCCCCGCTCACCACAACCAGAGAAAGCCAGCATGCAGCAACGAAGACCCAACACGGCCAAAAATAAATAAATTAATTAAAACAAAGATAAATGCAAAGTTCTGGACTTAACTCAGAAAATTAGTTGTCTAAAATAGTAAAAAGATGACCTACCGTGGCTTCAGCTCACATAAAAAAAAAAAAAATCCCTAAGACTGGTGGAAGGGTTTCCAGACCATGTGATTCACTGGTCCTTAAATGTCAGTCCACAGACAAGCACAGACTTTGTCTTTTTTTTTTTCTTTTTGGCTGTGTTGGGTCTTTGTTGCTGCACGTGGGCTTTCTCTAGTTGCAGCGAGTGGGGGCTACCCTTTGTTGCGGTGAGCGGTCTTCTCATTGCGGTGGCTTCTCTTATTGCAGAGCACGGGCTCTAGGCGCTCTGGCTTCAGTAGTTGTGGCTCGCGGGCTCTAGAACGCAGGCTCAGGAGTTGTGGTGCACGGGCTTAGCTGCTCCACGGCACGTGGGATCTTCCCGGACCAGGGCTCGAACCCGTGTCCCCTGCATTGGCAGGCGGGTTCTTAACCACTGCACCACCAGGGAAATCCAGGGCTTGTGGGATCTTAGATCCCTGACCAGGGATTGAACCCAGGCCCTTGGCAGTGAAAGTGTGGAGTCCTAACCACTGGAATACCAGAGAATTCCCACAAACTTTTTCTTTTATTCTGAGAATTGGATCTTCCTTTCTTAGTGTTGAAATGTCTTTTTCTCTTTTAATCAAATGATGGTGAAAGTATATATTTGTTGGTTGTCTTTTTGCAACTTCCTGACTTGGCACACACCAGTTGCCAACAGTGGACTCAGATCAGCAGAAAGACCAGGCAAAGCTGCCACTTGGGTAAAAAAAATGGAGTTTGCCTACCCAGAGCAGAGGTTAGAAAACTAGGACCCTTGGGCCAAATCCAGCCCACCATCTGCTTTTGCAAATAAAGATTTATTGACACACAGCCACACCCATTTGCACCGAAAGGGCAGAGTTGAATAGTTGCAAAAGAGACCAAATAGTACCCAAAGCCTAAAATGTTTTCTGTCTGTCCCTTTATGGAAAACGTCTGCTGTCCCCTGATGTAGAGGATAGAGAAGGAGGGGGCCCAGTCGAGACACACAGCAGAGAGATGGGCAGCTTGATCCAGGACAGGCAGCAGCCCTCTGGGGGGCAGGGGGTGCACAGCTGCAGAGGTTGAGGCCTGGGGCACTGTGGTCACATCTGGCTTCCTGGGAACAGGGCTCTTTTGGGGTCAGATCTTACAGACAAAGGCAGAGCAGGCCAGGGCATCCTGAGGGTACCCCGGTAGACAATAACCCAGCCACAGGACAGCACGGGATGCTCAGCCAGGACCCTGCACGCCTGTCACCCCAGGCCTCCTCACGCTGCCATAGGCTAACCCGATGTGCTCCTGACCCAGGGCTGCAGATCCAGGCGTCCCCGGGGTGAGGCCGACGCCCTCAGCTGTGGGGCACATCCCACACGTGATGACATCCTAGGCTGACACATTGGTCCTCCGATTTTTTGACATTTCACTGCTCTTTGACGTCCCTACATCTAGGAGCCATTCATCCAATGCAACTTACTGCCATTGTGGCTCCCCGCTTGTTGCTGAGAGGTGGCTTCTGGCTTCTGGAATTGCAGTCGCCTCAGTGCAGAAGCACAGGGTCACATGGCAGCCAGCCCGTCAAAGGTTCCCTCTGCTGCCAGGAAACTTTCGGTCGGTCTGAGTCCCGTCGACTTTGTGCTTACTCCCCTACCCCTGGGGCTCACAATTACGTCTCAGGCGTTTTGGTACTCAGCTTCCCTAAGCTTGTTTGTTTCCTTTAGGGTGCAGTGTAGCCAGTTCAGATGACAGTCACCTTCCTCCGGAAATGCTCCACTTGACTAATGCTCCTCTTAAAATAACATACCCAGAACTGGACCAAACACTCCAGACATTCCAACGTGGCCTGCTTCACAGCACTCCATTAATGTAACTGAGAAGAGACCTGATAGTCCTAGCAGCTACCTCGTACCCATACCTCACACCGGCAGTGTCAGACTGCTGACTCAGACTGAATGGTGGTTGTGGGGGTAGAGGGTGGAGATGGGGAAGAATCAACATGTGCTGAGTGTCTTCCAAGTGCCAGGCCCTGTCCAGATACACTACCTGATACCCTGTTTGTTCTTCCAAAATGCCTGCACGGTAGATATTATCCGCATTTTGCAGATGAGGAATCTGAGGCTCAGAGAAGTTAAGTAATTTGCCCAGGGTCACACAGCTGTTGAGTAGTAGCAGTCCTGGGTTTGGAACCCTTGTCTCTTGGCTCTGAAGCCTGTGCATGTTCCCTCTGCATACACTTCTTTAATGCCATGGAGCTTGGGCCACTCAAACCTCAAAGTCATTTTCATATGAACAGCTGTCAGATTTCCCCAATAGTATTCTTGTGCCTGTGGTTCTTTGTTTTTTATTACCCTTTTCTTCTGGTTATAAGATAGTACTTACCCACTGAAGAAAAATGAGAAGTACAGAAAAAAATACAAATGAAAATAACGACTCTATCCACAAGTTTATACTCCAAAGTTAACCACTAATAATGTCTAACACACCTCCTCACAGTCTTGTTTCTGTGTGTGTATGAGACTGAACCACATGAGATGGCCAATATGCAGTCTTTTTCGATGTACAGAAAAGGACAGTTTCATACAATTCAACCTAACACTTTTTTTTACATAAAGCAGAAATCACACTGTACATGTAAAGTTTGTATTCTGCCTTTTCAGTTAACATTACATTATGTCCTGACATCTTTTAAAACTCTTGGTAAGCACACTTTTTTAATGTAGTCTAACCTTTGGATTTAAAAGAATTTAGCTAGCTATTCTTCTGTTGTTGGACATTTGCATGTTTTTCATCAAAAATGGTCCTGTGATAAACATCTTTATATATGAATATGCTTTTATATTTCTGATAATTCTTAGAATTAATTCCTAGAGGTAGAGGGGCGGCCAGAAGGAATGTATGTTTCAGAGGTTCTCGACGCATGCTACTTTGCAGAGAGACTGAAGCAATTTTCACTCCCACTATACCTTCACCTACATAGAACATTAGTACTTTTAAATATTTGTTAATTTGGTTGGTAAAAAAAAATGGTATGGCATTATTGCTTTACTTTTTATTTCCTTGATTCTTTTAAATGTAAAATAGCTAGCTAGTGGGAAGCAGCGGCACAGCACAGGGAGATCAGCTCGGTGCTTTGTGACCACCTAGAGGGCTGGCATAGGGAGGGTGGGAGGGAGGGAGACGCAAGAGGGAAGAGATGTGGGAACATATGTATAACTGATTCACTTTGTTATACAGCAGAAACTAACACACCATGGTAGAGCAATTATACTCCAATAAAGATGCTAGAAAAAAAAAAAGACTGTTGTACAATTTGGTTTTCTTTTTGAACCTTAAAAATACAGGTCTTCACATTTATTTCTATATGTCACATTATTCCATTCCATTGAGATCTTCTTGACTCAGAGATGAGCCAATGGTGTGAGGGGGCTGCTGAACAAGTAAATGACTGCTTGGCTGCATTTGTAAGAGTGCAGTGTATAGATCAGGGGAAGTGACGGTCCCACTCGATTTCTTCCTGGTCAGAGAATGCATCTGGAGCTTTTCAGCTATCTGGTTCTGGGTGTCTTGTTTAAGAAGGACATTCACAAACTGGAGGATATTAGTGGAGAAAAATGGTGAAGGGTTATGGAGAGAGATTAAAGACACAGGGAATATTTAATGCCCAGACGATAAGTGGGGGACAGATGGGCAGAAGAATTGTATTCAGAAAGGACAGGCCTCTCTGTAGAATCTTTGTGACTTTTCTATAAGTCTAAAGCTATTCTACCGTGAAAAATTTATTTTTAAAGTAATTATGGGCTCTAGGTACAAGACAAATTCAACTTATTTTCAGTGACTCCAGAAGAAGAAAAGGGACCAATAGGTACAATTTAAAGGTAATAGGTTTTAGATTCACTTGAGAAAAAATTATCTAATACTTTGCACTGTTGCATACCCAGTGACTTCTTCAAAAAGCAGTGAGTGCCTCATCCGTGGAGGTATTCAAGCAAAGGCTTGAATTCAGGGTGATGGTCGGGGCCCTGTGTATGGGATAGAATTTTGAACTGGTATCAGAGGATCCCCAAGGTCTTTTCCCAAGCCAAGATGTCGTGAGTCTATGAATGCGTGTCCTTGGGGTATGAACAGAATAGCGGTCAGAGTTGAAGGGGCTTCAGCAGCCTGGAGCGGGTGCACTCGGTGGCAGAAAAGGGCAGGTTCAGCCGGGTGGGGGGGTGGGGCTGACACGGCCCTCTCTCTCTGCAGTACGAGTACCTCCTGAAGCTGAAGGTCATGTACACCGTGGGCTACAGCTCCTCCCTGGTGATGCTCCTGGTGGCCCTTGGCATCCTCTGTGCCTTTCGGTAAGAACCTGCTGCCAGCTCTCCATCTTCCCAGCCTTCCCCAGCACAGACTTCGGGTCTCTTTTAATTGTTCTGACCAGAGAGAGGAAGGTCTGGGTGGGCCACTTTGTCCCCTCTTGATCTAAAGCTTACCTGTGGCAAAACTTGGAAGTTTCTGTGACCTCGTTCATTCCTTTATTCATTTGACATCTACTGAGCATAACTAGAACTTACTGCACCAGTTGCTTTACATGTATCATTTCTGATTTTCACACAATGCTGTGAGATAGGTATCATCCCCATTTTACAGGTATATTAGCCAGACTCTTGGTTGCAAGAAACAGAAATCCGCCTTAAAGCACCTTAAGAAAAACAAAGGTGACCTGATGCACACAATTGACAAGTTCAGGGGCACCTGGCTTTAGGTGTGCCTGGATCTAGGTGCTCCAAGGTATCAGCAGAACTGGGTCTGTCTCCTGCCATTTCTTCACCTTGCATTGGCCTCAGGCAGGCTTTACGCGGGGCTGGCACAGACAACCACCAGCAGCTGCAGACGGACATTCTACCAGCTCAGCGCCACCAGGGCCGAGGACCCCCTTCTTCATTAGTTGCAATGGAAGTCCTGGGGGAATTCTCATTGGCTGGCTTGGGTCACATGCCCAGCCCTGAGCCAATCACTGCAGCCAGGTATGGAGCTCTGATTGGTCAGGTCTGTCATGAGGGTGGGGCTAGCGTCATCCCCAACCAGAGATGGGATGCGTTCCCCGAAAGCAAGCCTTGTTCCTTGAAGCGGAAGGAGGGGAACAGTTAAGAGACTTCTGCCCCTACAGCAAGGGGGAAACCTAGGCTCTGGCTGGTGAAGGACTTGCTCTAGATCGTGTAGCTGAAAAGTGGCAGAGCCCGGGTCTGATTTCTCCCCACAGCCTGTGTTCTTTCTGTGCCGCTTGCCCCCTTCCCCAGCCCCTTCTGACAATTCTGGGAGCTGGAGGTGGTCGGAGCAGAATAGGATCTCGCCCTTATAACCCCAGCTTTTTTTTTTTTTTTTTTTTTTTTTTTAACTGCAGCATGAGACAGAGTAGGCTGGGCACCTGGGGGCCTGGGCTCATTCAGGTTCTGCACACAGGGAGATTTAGAGAGTTGTCACGTCCAGGGCCTGGGTTTCCGTGGTGCGTGGGGGTGGGGGGAGGGTGGGCGGCTGAGCCCTGGGCCTCTCCGGCTCTGGCCCCTACGGCCCTGCATCCTCTCCCTCCAGGAAGCTCCACTGCACCCGCAACTACATCCACATGCATCTCTTTGTGTCCTTCATCCTGCGTGCCCTGTCCAACTTCATCAAGGATGCCGTGCTCTTCTCCTCCGACGACGTCGCCCGTTGTGATGCCCACAGGGTAACACGCCTGCGTGGCCCACGGCGTGGCCAGGCCTGCCTGCTCCCCCGCTGCCCCGGCTGTCCCTGCTGAGGCTGCACTTAATGCCTAGAGTAAAGGGGCCAGTGCTGGGGAGGTTCAGGGAGTCTCATGTCCCCAGATGCACAGTCTGGGACCCACATGAAAGCAGTTTGTCGAGAAGCCCATGGGGCTGCTGTTCAACTCCCAGTGTCCTGGAGTGGATTAGCCATTCTGGGAATTAGACACATAGCAATCCCCTCCCTTCCCTGCTCCTGCCAAGTCCCAAATGTAGACAGATAGCTAAAGCTAGAGGGTTGGGATTGTAGAAAGAAAAAGGTGAGCATATGCTTGTGTGTCTGCACATCCAGATGTGCAGTAGAACAATCGTTTTGTTAAATCTAACCCTCGTCCTCCTTCTGAAAGCTCAGATGAGTCTTATTTCATTGCAATGTCACTGGGAACCAGTTGAGGATCCCTTTCGCTGTATGTAACAGAAAACTGTACATCGGTGCCTTAAACAGATGGGGGTTGTTCCCCACAGAAGCAGTCCACAGGTGGGTGACCCAGAGGTGGCACTGGCTCCATGCCATCATGGACACAGTCCTTTCCCCTTTCTGCTCTGCCATTCTTGATCCCATGTCCCATGCTTTACACTGCATGTTAACAACATGGCTGCTGCAACCCCAGGCCTCACATCCATGTTCCAGGCAAAAAGCAGGAAAGTCAAGGTTGAACTTTTTTTCTCTTTGGGAGGCTTTGCCTCTTCCCAAGACTATGTCTGCATCTCACGGGCTAGAACTGTGTCATGTGACAACATCTAACTGCAAAGGAAGCTGGGAGATTGAGTATTTTACTATCATAGTCTCCACAGCAGAAGCCAGCAAGGGAGAAGGGGATTGGAAATCGAGATTGGTTTAGTCAGCCTGCCCGTCACTTCCCACCACTCACATCTGTAATTGCTCCCAGATCTGTCAGGTTTGCATTGCTTATAGTTTTCCATGTGCATGTGTGTATGTGTGTGTTTTCTGACTCAAGACTGAGAGGTCCCTCAAGGAGGGCCCCTGTGTCTCAGGGAATTTCCTGGGAGTCAGAAGACAGATTCAGGCCCCACCCCATCACTGACCAGTGGAGAAGTCCAGCAGTGCCCAGCAGGGAACCTTTCCAGGTTCTACTAAGCCGCAGACTAACGAGCCAGCCACAGGCCACGCCTGGAGTCGGAGTGTCTGGGAGGCCACAGGCAGCCCTGGGCGCTCCTCCCCTGTGGACGTGGATGTGACCTGCGCTCTGTGCAGCAGCCCTCGGGCCATCCCAGGAGCTGTCCTCTCTTCAGGGAACAGCGCGGGGAAAGGAAATGAGGCCCTCACAGTGCGGGAGTGGGAGCCATGCTGGTATAGAAGCCTCGGCCCGACAATCCCACAGGCATAGCTTCCAGGGATCCCTGCAAGGGACAGGCCTGCCACAAGAGTCACAGCATTAGGCAAGGCCAACCCTGGCACCCCCGTCGGGTATTCAGAGGCCTGCAGTCCAGACGCAGTGCACCAGGCAGGGTCGTGTACCCTCATCAGTGTTAGCTCGTCCCTTCTTCATCTATTTCCAGGAAAACTAAGCCTGGAAAGGATTTTATTAACCTTTTGCTCAGAAATCCCTTTCCCTCTCTAGGCCTCAGTTCCCTCATCTGAAAAACGCCCTCATTTGCTGCTGGGAAGTGGGCGATATCTGACCGTTTGACGCCTGGCAGCCGGTTCCAGAATTTGAATGCCGTTCCTGCTGCTGCAACAGCCCTTTGGCCATCTTGACCAAGCCTGCTGGCCTGTGGATTTCCACTCTAGAGAGCTCTATGAGCCTGGTCTTCTTATACTGGAAGGCCAGAGGGGGTGGCCGTGAGCCCCAGAGGCTCGCTGCTTGGCCTGGCTGCTGACCCCTGGCGCACCCCACCTCTCCTGGAGGGAAGCCCAGGGCCGCCAGCCTGGGGCTCAGCTGCCTCTCTTCGCAGGTGGGCTGTAAGCTGGTCATGGTCTTCTTCCAGTACTGCATCATGGCCAACTACTCCTGGCTGCTGGTGGAAGGCCTCTACCTTCACACGCTCCTCGTCATCTCCTTCTTCTCAGAAAGGAAATGGCTCCAGGGATTTATTGCCCTCGGATGGGGTATGTTTCTCCAGGGGTACGGTGGCTGCATGCTATGTGGGAAAGGGCACTGAGGCAGAAGGAGAAGGGTGTGGGTTCCAGTTTCAGCTCTATACTTAGTTAAGTTCGTGAACTTGTGTGATCTTAGACAAGTTGCTTGATGGTTAACTCTCTGGCCTCAGTTTGTCTGTCAAATGGGAAAAAATAGCTAAAATTTGGATGCCCCAATTTCTGGCATCCAAAGCCTTTTACAGTTTGATACCCCCAACACTGTTGCCTCGTCTTCCCCAGACGTTGCATCCATACGTCCTCATTCCTGCTTCCTTTTGTATGAGTTAGGGTGCTTTTGACTGTAGGTATCAGAAAACCTGGCTTAGATAGGCTTGAAACATCAAAGAAATTAATTGGTTCATGCAACTGACAACTCCAGGGATCACCAGCTTCAGGTGAGGCTGAATCCAGCAGCTCAACGTTTCTTTTTGTTTTTCTGCTTTGCCTTCTGTAACATCAGTGTTATCATTAGGTGCTCCCAATGTAACTGCCAGCAGCTCTGGGCTTCTTCCTGGCTTCATTGTTACATCTGATGAAAGAGAGGGGCTGTGTCCAAGCACTCCTGGCAAATACTCTGAAATTCACTCTGATTGGACCAGCTGAAGTGTTATACACATCCTTGAACCAATCACAGGGGCCTGAGAGAATGGAATACACTGATTGGCTTAAGCTACTCAAACCACATAGCTTCCCAAAGGAAATTCAGGATTCAGTTTCCAGGAAGGAGGGGAAATGGTAGTAAGACAGCTAACTGCAGGCCCCATTGCTTCTCTTCCCCCTTTCCTTTCTGGTCAATGAAGATGATAATAATTCTGATTTCTTGAGCACCTACCGTATGCCAGGCTTTGAGCTCAACACTTTGCATGCATTATTTAATCATCACAACAACCTCCAGAGGCCTCTTAGAGGAACCTTGGCTCAGAGACATGACATAACATGCTCAGCTCACACTGTAGACAAGGGTAGAACCAGAATTCAAACCAAGGCCTGTCTATTTGCAAAGCCCCTTAACTCTTATTCTGCCATAAACAAACATCCATCTATCCATCCTTCCATCCATCCGTCCATCCGTCCATCCATCCATCCATCCATCCATCCATCCATCCATCCATCCATCCCTCCATCAATCCATCCACCTATCTATCCCTCCATCCCTCCATCCATCCACCTATCCATCCATCCATCCATCCTTCTATCCCTTCCTGCCTCCCTCCCTCCCTCCATCCATCAGCTGTTCATTTGATAAACATATGTAAGTTCCCCACTGGCTTCTAGACAGTCAGGTTTCTGTGAGTGACTCACAGGCTTACAGGGGTAGTCATGTGTAGTAGCCATTAGCTTCATTTACTTTCCTCTTGGTGCCTTTAATTAAGAAGTGCCCCTGCCAGGAATGCCCCCCACTGTCTTTCCTGCTTGTCTAAACCCTTATGTGGAAGGGCTGTATCTCCTCATTAGGGAAGTTGCCTGAGCCAGCAGAGTTCACTGAGCCCTCCTGCTTCTGAACTCTGGCAGCCTGATTAGCACATGACCCTCAGTCAGCAGGAGATGTAGGGCTCTGCAGATCTGGATTTCCACATAGGCCAGTAGTTCCAGAGAGCCTGGGACAAGGGACTTGCCTTATGCTGCTAACTCTGCCCCAGATGCCCCCAGTGTCTAGCCACCTCACTGAGCCTTGACTCCCAGATCTGCCAGGATTTCCCTGTATGAACGTGGACAGTTTCATCTTCTATAATATCAGGATCATAATTTGCTGAACTTTCTTTGAGCACTTCTTTGTCCTCAGAAGGGCTTATGGAGATTACAAAAACAAAACCAAAGATGGTTCCATCTCTCCAGGGGTTTGTAGTCTAGCAAGGAGACAAAAGTGCATTGTGATAATATCTCCATCACGGGTTTTTAGGAGGTTTAAGTGAGATAATGAGAGCCTTCTTTTCTTACTCAAGTATATTTTTAAAATATTTGTTTATTTATCTGGCTGTGCTGGGTCTTAGTTGCAGCACGTGGGATCTTTAGTTGCAGCAAGTGGGATCTTTTAGTTGCAGCATGTGGGATTTAGTTCCCTGACCAGGGATGGAACCCGAGCCCCCCTGCATTGGGAGCACAGAGCCTTAGCCACTGGGCCACGAGGGCAGTCCCTCTTCCTCAAATATTTATTGAGCATCTAGTATATGCCAGGCCGTGGGGATAGAGCAGCACATTAAACAGCAGCGGCTCCTTCTCTCTGTGCCTCTCTGCCTGCACAACCCCCAGGGGACATGAAGGGACTCAGGAAGATCTAAAGCTGTCTGTCTCCGAGAGGCTCTTGTCTTGCAAAAGCGGCGGCCCCTGCCTCAGTTTGCATTCACCCCCCTCCCCAGAGATAGGTTGCTGAAATGAGTATGTGGCCACCATAAAACTCTGCAAAAAAAAAAAAAAGAAATTTTAAGTAGGAAAAAAAATTACCATAGGCCCATAGAAAATGTTGAACATTTTCTAGGGTTTCCTTCCAGACTTTTTTTATACTTCCAGTTTTTCCCACGTGGTTGCAATCATCCTGTATGTAGAATTTTGAATCTTGCCTCTTTCCATGAACACAGAAGCATGCTCTGTATTCTTTCAAATCTTCAGTAAACATTTTTAACCACTGTGTGGATGTATGCAGCCAAATACCTATTTTTTTGGATGTTTAGGTTGTTTCTCATTTTTCACTGTGATAAATAACACAGCGAGGAATACTTTTATGGGCAAAGCTTATTCCATGTGTAATAGAGAATCCTGGAATTGGGACCCCTGAGTCAGAAGGCACAAGCTTTTGAAGTTTTTATTACTTATCCAAAGCTTTTACTTTTTCAAGGTGGCTGGGGTGTCAGTCTGTGCCCAGGAAAGAGTGATACCTCTGCCTTTTATAGGAGCTGCATCAAACTCCCATTCACTGAGGGAACTCAGACTGGTGGTGCTCCAGCTGGAGCTGCGTTGGAACCATGCAGAGGGCACGTCAACCTGGTTGCCTGGGCCCCGCCCCACAGTCTCAGTCCAGTGGGCCAGCGGTGGAGCCTGAGACTCTGCATTTCTAACCAGGTCCCAGGTGATGCTGATACTGTTGTTGCAGGGACCACAGTGAGAACCACGACTTCAACCATTATCCGCTTTTCAGACTTTTCCACTGACTCACTGTTAAAGATGTAAGACAAATAATCATAAACAGGTGGCCCTCAGAATCCATGTTTGCCCAAAGTACCCAAACTGAGGCAGAGAATTTTTTTTTATCAAAGCCATACGTGTACTTGGTTTAAAGAATTAAATAGAACTACAAGTCTAAAATGAAAAAGCAAACAAAAGCAAGCAGTCTCCTGAAGAGGCTCCCACTTCTGCCACCCAGATGTAACATCCTCCAGCTCTTGAGCTGCTCCTTTTGATATCTGCTCTCATGTTTCTAAACAATATTCTACTATGTTTTGATTTGTCCATCTGAGGCATTGTTGTTTTTTTTTTCTAACTGTCTATTCACATCCTTGGCCCACTTTTTAAGAAATATTTATTTGTTTATTTGGCTGCGTCGTGTCTTACTTGTGGCACGCAGGATCTTCGCTGCAGCACGCGGAATCTTTTTGTTGTGGCGTGCAGGCTCTAGAGCGCACAGGCTTAGTTGGCCCTCCGCATGTGGGATCTTAGTTCCCAGACTTGGGATCCAACCCGCATCCCCTGCATTGGAAGGTGGATTCTTAACCACTGTACCGCCAGGGAAGTCCTGAGGCATTATTTGTTGACTCCTTGTGATTAAAGGGAAGGGTATAAAATTCTTCATCTGCCACCTCTATCCTCCCGTCAGAGTCTTTCACAGTTTGGGGCTAAATCACAGTATTCAATGTATACATCATCATGTCTATGTAAATATTGTTTACCACCGAGCCAACTGGTGTACATTGATTTTACTTCCAGTATTTAAGTTTTTATATTTTATGGAGTCATTTCTTAATTTAATTTTCATTTTATTTTGGAGTATAGTTGATCTACAATGTTATGTTAGTTTCAGGTGTACAGCAGAGTGGATCAGTTATACATATACATATATCCACTCTTTTTCAGATTCTTTTCCCATATAGGTTATTACATAATATTGAGTAGAGTTCCCTGTGCTATACACAGTAGGTCCTTGTTGGTTATCTATTTTATGTATAGTAGTGTGTGTGTGTTAATCCCAGACTTATGGAGTCATTTTTTATTGACTCATTTTGTGTTGCTGTCACTAATTCTCCCACATCCTCAGCAGAACTGGAAAACCCTCCAGTGCTGGTTCCCCATCATCAAATGCAACAACATGAAGTCCACTAGTTCCTATCTGTCTGGTTTATTCCTGCTGTATTAGTGTCCTAGGGCTGCTGTAACAAGTTACCACTTGTCTTAAAACAACAGAAATTTATTGTCTCCCAGTTCTGGAGGCCAGAAGTTCAAAGTCTGGTCTTGGCAGGGCTGCTTCCTTCTGAGGGCTCTGAGGGACAATATGCTCTATGCCTCTCCCCTTGTTTCTGGTGGCTGCTGGCGGTCTTTGGCCTTCCTTGCCTTGTAGGAGCCTCACTCCAATCTCTCCCTCCATCTTTACATGGTCTTCTTCCCTCTATGTCTCCTCTGTGTGCGTATCTCACGGCCTTCTTAAAGTGATGCCAGTTATATTGGATTAAGGTCCTTATAAGTATGACTTCGTCTTAACTAATAGCACCTGCAAAGACCCTATTTCCAGAAAAGGTCACATCCTGAGGTTCTAGGGACATGAACCTTTGGGGGGGATGTTACTTAATGTGATACACCCACCCATGTTCTTTCTAGAAGAGCCTTCTGCCCTCCTGCTCTGTTTGGGCTGGTCATTCTCTAGAATTGCTCGACTCCCTTAACCTTCAGGCTGAGATTTCCTTCATTTTCCTCCACGAATTCTATTCCTTGACTTCTTGTCTGCCTCTCTTTGGGTAACTGTCAAGTCGTGTTGGAGCACATCCTCCAGTGTCTGTCTTAACAAAGAGTGCATGGAAGCTACATTTGTTTTTTTGGCTGCGTTGGGTCTTCGTTGCTGCGCGCGGGCTTTTCTCTAGTTGCGGCGAACGGGAGCTACTCTTCGTTGTGGTGCACGGGCTTCTCATTTGCAGTGGCTTCTCTTGTTGTGGAGCATGGGCTCTAGGCGTGCAGGCTTCAGTAGTTGTGGCGCATGGGCTCAGTAGTTGTGGCGCATGGGCTTAGTTGCTCCGTGGCATGTGGGATCTTCCCAGACCAGGGCTTGAACCCATGTCTCCTGCATTGGCAGACAGATTCTCAACCACTGCACCACCAGGGAAGTCTGGAAGCTACATTTTTTTGCATCGCATATCTAAACATATCTTTGTTCAACTTTCACACCCAATTTGTAGTTTTGCTGGGCATAGAAATTAGGTTGACAGTTATTTTTCCCCAGAATTTTGAAGGCCTTCTGTTTTGGCATCTGGTGTTATGCGACATGCCATGTCATTCTGTTTCCCGAGCCTTTTTACTCACCTCTGTATAAGCTGTAGAATCTGTAGAATCTTCTCTCTGTCTCCTGTGTTTTGAAATAGCATAGGGATTGCCCCCATGCAAGTCTGTTTTTATCCTTTGGCTGGTATGTGGTGGTCCTTTCATCTGGAAACTCACAGCCTTCATTTCTTGGACAATGTTCTTACACTGCCCCTTTGATCATTTCCTTCCCTCTGGTTTTTAATCCTCTCTTTCTGAAACTTTTAATCAGATGGTGCACGTCCTGGAATTGGCTTCTAATTTTCTATTTTCTTTCCTCTTACTTTTTATTCCACACTTTGTGTTCTGCTTTCTGGGCAGTTCCTGGTCTTTATCTTCCATCCCATCTATGAAATTTTAAAAATCTTGATCATCATATATTCAATTTCCAAGCCCTCTTCCTTATTCTCTGAATACTCCCTGTTTTCGGCATCCTGTTTGTGTCTTGGAGAAGTAATCGTCCCTCTAATCTTGCTGATGATATTCCTTAGAATTGTTTTGCTCAAGTTCCTCGTACAGCCTGTATGGTCTGTTTCCTCTGAGTTCCTTTTCTCTGGTTGTTTTGGTCCTTGCCTTTTATGTAATCAGCTTTCTTCAGATGCTGGTGACCTTGACTGTTCATATTTAAGAGTGAGTCACTTTCGGTGTTGACTGAAGGCCCTCTGTGTGTGTGTGGAGGGGAGCGGGGGGACATGTCTCTCGAGGGAGACTGGGCTGGAAGTGGCCGCTGTGTGGGTGGGTCCTCAGCATCGCTACTAGAGGCCCTTTGTCTGGGGCTGTTTGGTTCCTCCAGGGAAGAATCCTGTCATCTCCTGCCTGGGGTGGGGTTTGGAGGGCTCGAGCAAGGGTGCAATCTCGGCTGTTAGAAGTCTGAGAACTGAGCAGCCTGGGGGTGGGCTTTTACCAGTCAGCGGATGACAGGCATATCCATTAAAAATAGAATCTGAGCTATATTTTATATAACTTAAAATTTTCTAGTAGCCACAGTAAGCACAGTAAAAAGAAACTAATTAGTTTCATTATTAGTAAAATTAATTTCAGTAGTATATTTTGTTTAACCCAATATAACCAAAATATTAACATTTCAATGTATAATTTAAAAACTCATTAATAGCATATTTTACGGTCTCTTACTCCTGCAAATCTTCCAAGTCTGCTCTCTTGCACTTTGAGCACAGCTCATCTGAGAGCAGCCACACATCAAGGGCTCAGTGGCCACACGTGGCAGCACAGGTGTAGATCCTCTCTTGGTCCCCGTGCCCAGCTGAGTACCCCTCCCACCCTCTGCTGGGCCAGAGCCCCATTCCCCTTGGCTCTGTTTCTCCAGAGAATGCCCTTCTGTCGGGGATGAACTCTTTGGCTGTAGAATGGTGGTGCTGGCCACCTGGGGTGGTTACGTGCTTCCTGTCTTCCAGCCCCACCCTCTCTCCTGCCTGCTGGCGTCCCCGGTGCCCTCACCACCGGGCCCGGGCGCCTTCCCAGCAGCAGCCCCCATGCCGCGCTTGTGTTTCAGCTTTGTCTGCTCTGGGACATCGGTTACTGCTCCTCTGCCAGCTCCCAGGTTCCTAAGCGTGCTGACATCTCTCGTGCACTGTACCCTCCTTGCCCATTCTTTGTGCTTATGAGCTTGTAGCTTTTTTATTTCTTTACTCTCGTGTTGGGGGGGCTTCAGTGAGAAACGGAGATAAATGTGTAAGTGCGATTTGTCATGTTCAGCCAGAAGTCAGGAAGTGTTCTTGTACTTTATCTTTAAATTTCCTGTGTGCTTACAATTCTCTAGTCCAAAATGTACTTTTGTTTACATAACATTGATAGCTTACATTACCAGTTGAATGGCCAAGCTTTTTACAAACCAATATTCAAATAAAACTAAATGTTCTCCTGTGGCCTTGTATCCCCCCCCCCAAACATCCCAGTTTGAGAAAGGGGCTCCACCAGTGGCCTCCACAAGCTCCATGGGCCTGCCCAGGGGCCCTGGTCCCCTCCCTTCTCCCCCGCAGAGGTCCTCCGGAATCTGGCCCAAGCTCCCGGGAGCCCCCTGCCCCCCAGTGGCCTTCAGGACCTGTCTGATCCTGCCTCCGTTCTCAGGGCTTCCTTGGCCCCCTTGACGCGCGAGGCTGCACATTTACCCGGGATGGCAAGGGGGTTTCCATGGCAACCAGCCCTTGGCACCTGCTTGCTCCCTGGCCTGGAATCACTGACTGTCCGGTCTCTCATAAGGGTGCTGAAAATTGAGTCCTCTCCTCTCTGCCCCCTCCCCTTTACTTTTAACCCTCAGGTTCCCCAGCCATTTTTGTTGCTTCGTGGGCTGTCACCAGGCACTTTCTGGAAGATGTCGGGTAAGCTGGTGGACGGAGAGAGGTAACGAGGGAATATTTTATCTTGTCCAGCTCTTCCAGCAGGACGGACCCTCCTTTGGAGCTGTTACCTAGGAGAGGCCTGTGTCTCACACTTGGGGCCACAGGCGAGTTCTCTGCAGCGCAGGCTGCCGAATGCCCAGCCCTCCTGGGGTGGGCCGGCCCAGCCACTCTGCGGTTGGGTCAGGTGCCCGACGAGAGCTGTGAAACACTGGCAGCTGCTCTAAGGACCAGCCCAGCTCTTCCTCTCCTGGCAGCTCCCTCCTCTGACACGGGTGTGTGAGTCCCACAGGCCCAGGAGAGCAGGCTTATAGCCCTGACGGGCACCAAGAGCTCTAGTCTCGTTCTCCAAAGACTTGGGCTCAGGGACAGGGTAAGCCCGGGGGTTCCTGGGAGCGGGCTCATGGAAGGAAAGCATGGAAGAAGCCCGGGAGGAGGTGCAGCAGCCGGGCCGAGGGGGAGGGAGGCCGTGTGTCATCAGTGTAATGACACAGCCAGGCCAGAGAGTGGACGAGGGCAGACGAGGCGTGCACGTGTCTTGCAGTCCAATTCAGTCCAAAATAATCCTTTTTTTTAAACGTTTTTTATTTCTTTAATGTTGTATCTATTTTATTTATTTATTTTTGGCTGCTTTGGGTCTTCATTGCTGCACGCGGGCTTTCTCTAGTTGCGGCGAGTGGGGGCTGCTTTTCGTTGCGGTGCGCGGGCTTCTCATTGCGGTGGCTTCTCTTGTTGCGGAGCATGGGCTCTAGGCACGCCGGCTCAGTAGTTGTGGCACACGGGCTTCAGTAGTTGTGGCTCGTGGGCTCTAGAGCGCAGGCTCAGTAGTTGTGGCACACAGGCTTCATCGCTCTGCGGCATGTGGGGTCTTCCCGGACCAGGGCTCGAACCCATGTCCCCTGCATTGGCAGGCGGATTCTTACCCATTGTGCCACCAGGGAAGCCCCCCAAATAATCCTTTTAATTATATAAATTCCCTTAAAAAAAGTCTGGATTTTCAGCTTCTTTAGAACAAATGGAAAGTTCTATCAACATTCCTATGGGCCCTTGTGGCAAAAATGAGCCGGACGGAGTTGTGGCCTCCTTAGACCAAGCACAGGCTCTCCAGTTGCCAAGTGCCCCTGTGCCTGATGGCCCTGGGGCCGAGGTCACACGTCAGTCACCCGGACACTTCACTCCCTGAGGTCACCTGCCTGGCCACCATGCTCCCCGATGCATTCTGACAGCATGCTGGCTTTGGGGTCCAGAATCTTCCATCTCAGGTCCACACGCTTCTGCTCCCCAGATGCTCCCTTGGCCCCGGCAGTGCTCCTGGGCAGCAGAGGACAGTCATTTCTCAGGGTGCTGAGCACACAGCCTCTGGGGTGAGGACCTCAGTGTGGGTCCTTCCCGCAAAGGGGACGTCAGAGAACTAGTCTCTTCTGGTCAGCCAGCTCCCCACTCCTTGTGATGCCTGGCTGTCCCTCCCTAGGTGCTGGGACATCAATGCCAACGCATCCATCTGGTGGGTCATTCGAGGGCCTGTGATCGTCTCCGTCCTGGTAAGTGGCCATCCCCCTGAGCTGGGCTCCAGTGGGAGAGACCAAAACAGGACCGGCTTGCAGGGCAGAGGGCCAGGTCAAGGCCAGCATTGCTGCCTCTGGGTGTGCAGAGGGATAAACCAGACCTTCCGGGGGCTGGGCAGTGGCAGCCCAGCCCCCGCAGTGGTCCGGGGGCAATGAGGCAGGCGGCAAGAGCTTGCCTTCGCCTGGTCCACGGTGGCAGTTGCAGTGTGGCGAGCAGAGCTCCTTACCCGAACTGGCTGGCTCAGGCTGGCCTGAGATTCCCCCTCCACTGGTTCAGAACATTGGTGCCTGATCATTTTTCTTGGTGTTCTCTGGTTAAAGTGGGCAGACTCACTGAGCTGGGATTACAGGAGGGGGGTTGCACTTGGGGAAAGCCAAGTGCCAAACTGGTCTTGGGCCTCTGTGGTGCTGTGACGGGGACAGGCCCGGAGGGGTGGCCCCAGCGGAGAGATTCAGGAGGGACTCGTGGACAGGGGAGCTCAGGGGTCTCAACCCTGACTAGACTCTCAACCTGGGAGCTTTCTAAAAACTGTGATAGCAGAGATGCAGGGTCTCCTTGTCTTGGGGAGGGGCCTGGGGGCTCGTCTTGGTTTTCAGTTACCAGGTGATTGTGCTCTGCAATCCAGAGGCCCTTAGCTGAGCCTGTGGGCCTGGATAAGAACAAGAAAGACACAGGGGGTGGGGGGCACACTGGGGCAGCCCCTTCCCGGAAGTAATGTGCACAGGCTCAGAGGAATGCCAAGGCTGCAGAGCCGGGTGACAGAACATGCCCCTCCTGGGCTCACAGGAGGGCAGGACAGGGCAGCAGCCCCCTCCTCTGCTGATGGCTGACTGGCTCGCCTCCTGGGGCCATCCATGACCACCTTCTTTTTTTCCCAAAAATAATAGAATTTTATTTGATCCTACCTACCATCTCAACTTGCAATAGGAGAGCTGGAAATTGTAGAGAAATCCGAGTAGCAGCCACATTAGGCCACTGAGTAGCTCAGGAGAGTATAACGACTTCCTATTTCTGCTTTTCTTAGCAGGTGTGAGGGCCATTCATTAATCTGGAACCACTCAGGGAAGAGGGCGTCTGATATGGTAGTAATGCAGAGTGTACTGCTAGCACAGGGAGTATCTAGTACTTTAAACAAGACTTTATGTTTGCTCCCCAAAGTCATTTTATGGTAACAAATAATTTGATTATCATTTTTATTTGCTAACCTTAGCATGGTGTTTTATAATCTGACTAAATTGAAGCTTAAGGGATAATGAAAGATATTAAGCTTTCATTTCCTACTATAGTCAATAGGCTGAAAACAGTATAATGAAATCTGCTATTATTCACCAAAAGTTGTTTTTTGTCAGCTTGTCACATTTAGATAATGTCAGAACCTTTTTTATTAGGTTGATAATGTGGTGGAAAAGTATTGACTCTATCACTATGTTTTAATAAGAAGGTACTTGTTTTTCTGTAAAATCAAAATATATTGTCATTTCTAAAATAAAAATAATGGAATTCATGTAAAAAATTGGAAAATACGGGCTTCCCTGGTGGCGCAGTGGTTGAGAGTCCGCCTGCCGATGCAGGGGACGTGGGTTCGTGACCCACTCCGGGAAGATCCCACATGCCGCGGAGCGGCTGGGCCCGTGAGCCATGGCCGCTGAGCCTGCGCGTCTGGAGCCTGTTGCTCCGCAACGGGAGAGGCCACATCAGTGAGAGGCCCGTGTACCACCAAAAAAAAAAAAAAAAAAATTGGAAAATACAAAATATATTTTTAAAAAGGGAATAAAATCACCCATATTTTTAGTACCTAGATGCACATTGTGATCATGTGCTTTTCCTTCCTATTTTTTTCTTTGAGCACATGTACTTTTTCAAAAATGCTCAGTGTAGTTTTGTGTCCCAGTTTGTTCTTTTCACTTAGCAATAGATGTAGTCTTTCCCACGTCATTTGAAATTATTTGACCAGCTGATGTGCTGTAGCTGCATAACACTGAGCCAGTTTCCCTGCTGCAATTGTGGGGCTTGGACAGCCCAGCCCGCGAGAGCCCCAGGGGCCAGGCTGCTTTCACAAGACTAGTCTCTCCAGTGACTGACGGAGGTTGGGTGGGCACTCCTGATGCAAAGTTTCTCCCTGCCAGCCTGCCACGGGGCCTAGAATTCCACTATTTAACACTCATCCTTGGGATAGTTAAGATTTTCCCTCTTGCTTTCAAGTTCTCCCTATTAAATGAAATACAATTCAAAGGCAAAAAATGAAATAAGGTAAAAGAGCCTTTGTTAGTTTACACCACGCATGGCTTAGAGCAAGATGCACAAACAGCGAGCTGAGAAGTGTCCTGAAGCAGGGGCGCTGGGCTGGGGACCCAGACAGGCCACTAATCCTGGGTCTTCTGGCCAGCGTCCCCAGGCCCCAGGCTACTTGTCTGAACAATGAGGGGGCCCAGCCAGTCAGCTCCACTGATCCTGCTTCTGCAAAATGATTCTAGAGCTGGTGGGGGAGGGGAGGAGAGGGGCCGACGCATGGGCAACTTCATAGTGTTGCTGGCACTGGGCACTGGAGTTGGGGAAGGGGACACCAAAAGAAATAGACTCTGTTCCTGTCCTTTAGAAAGTTGGGATTGACTTGGTGATTAGTGGACACACCCAGATGCTTGCATTTGGCCCCTTTCAAGTATTCCAAGTGCTCTTACAAGCAGCAGCATCCCTAACTACAGTGAATCAGGAAAAGGAGGTAATCAAGAAGGCTTCCCGGAGCTGGTGATTGACCTGCAGAGATTCTGTAAGTCTCCGAAGCAGTGGTTCTCAAAGTGTGGTCCCGAAACCAGCAGCTTCACCTGAGAGCTTGTTAAAAATGCAAATCTTGGGAATTCCCTGGCAGTCCAGTGGTTAGGACTCCGTGCTTTCACTACCGAGGGCTTGGTTGGGGAACTAAGATCCTGCAAGCCATGTGGTGTGGCCAAAAAAAAGAAAAGAAAAGCAAATCTCATTTGCATTTACTAAACCATAACCTTGGGGGTGGAGCCCAGCAATCTGCACCTTAAACTTTGAGAACCTCTGCTATAAAGCCTTTGCTACTCAAAGCGTAGTCCAAGGACCTGCTTTGGCATTCATTCCCTGGAGCTTGGTAGAGATGCAGAATCTCAGGCCTACTCCAGGTCTGCCGTTTAACAAGATTCCAACGCATTCCAAGTGTGAGTAATCCATGCTGCAACTGAGCAGACCTCAGAGCTCCGGAATCCCAGGGGCGGGGGGCGGTGCTGTGGCAGCCATCCCTGCCTAGACAGTGTGTTTCACCAGGACTGGGGGTGGCGGAGGGAGTGATGAGCTGTCCTGGTGTGGTCTGCAGTGCCTTCCCTGCCCAGGGACCAGGGCCAGGGGTCAGGACCTGGAGAGGTGCTGGGAAAGCAAATCACCTTTAGCCCCACCTCTGCCTTGTGTTTTACAGATTAATTTCATCCTTTTTATAAACATCCTAAGGATCCTGATGAGAAAACTTAGAACTCAAGAAACAAGAGGAAGTGAAGGGAACCATTATAAGTAAGTGGAGGGCAAAGACCTAGGCACGCTCGCTCAGTCAGCAGGCATTTACCGAGCACCTACTGTTTGCCCAGCTGGTGCTGGGCACTGGTGGAGGTGGAGGAAAAGGAAAAGCCGGGACCTGGAAGTTTACAGTGGACCAGGGGAAGGGAGAATGGGTCCACGTGACCCTGAGACCCGGCCCCAGGGGTGGGGAGAAAAGAAATCTAAGCAGGATCCCAGGAGGCAGAGATCTTACCCTTGGGACAAGGCTAGGGAGTCAGAGAGTGGGCTTCGGGGACCCAAATTCAAATCTTTACAGGGACAGTGGCCCTCCTTGTCTGTGGGTTTTGCATCTGAGGATTCAGCCAACCTTGGATTGCAGATCGAAAATATTTGGGAAAAAAAATTCCCAGTCAAAACATTTTCATTGTAGGAGGTATTATACGTAATCTAAAGATGACTTAAATACATGGGGGAATGTGCGTAGGTTATATGCAAATGCTGCCCCATTCTACATACACGACTTGAGCATCCAAGGGTTTTGGTGTCTGCGGAGAGTCTGGAACCAATCCCCGTGGAGGCCGAGGGTGGACTGTATTTTCCAGCTTTCGCTAGACCGCAGCTTTCACCAGACCTTAGCTTTCAGCAGATTTTCAAGATAATGTGATCCAAAAATACTTTAAAACCTTTAAGATGTTCAAGAAAGGTGCTGTGTTAGTCTGCACAGCCTGCCACAATAAGATACCACAGATTGGCTGGCTTAAATAAGAGAAGTTTATTTACTCACAGTTCTGGAGGCTGGAAGTCCAGGATCAAGGTGTTGGCAGGTTTGGTTTCTCCTGAGGTCTGTCTCCTTGGCTTGGAAACGGCCACCTCCTCGCTGGGTCCTCACGTGGCCTTTTCTCTGTGCACCTGCATCCCTGGTGTCTCTTCTTACAAGGACACCAGTTGGCTGGACTATGGTCCCACCCTGATGGTCTCATTTAAACTGGTCCCTGTCTGCAAGTACAGTCACATTCTGAGGTACTAGGGCTTAGAGCTTCAACTTAAAATTCTGGGGGAACACAGTTCAGCCCATGACAAGTGTTGAAGACAAATCAGTGTCCAACAGAGGCTTTCTCTGTCATGGTCTGAGTTTTGAGAATCTGGCAGAGGCCTGGATTACTGGGTGACAGATTCCCCAGGATGTCACTAGAGTAGTGGCTCCAAAGTAGGGGGCAGCTGGGGATCCAGGACAGAGTTGCCAGATAAAATACAGGATGCCCAGTTTAATTTGAATTTTGGATAAACAACAATTTTTTAGTACTTACACCAAAAAAAACACTACCCATTGTTTATCTGAAATTCAAATTGAACTGGGTATCCTGTATTTTTCTTTGCTAAATTTGGCAACCCTAACCTGGGGAGAAAACAAAAGAGCTTCTCCTTACAGATATTTATTATCAAACAAATGGAAATGCTGGTTTTGCTAATAATATATTAGACACAGAGTGATAGTAATACATGCAGATACGGTATAAATCAATAAAGTTATTCATGTGGGTATGGGTTCAAAGCGTTTTGCTGATAGGGTGCATGAACAGAAATTTGGGGACTGGCCGTGGACTGATAAGTATTGAATCCGGGCGACGGGTACGTTGGAGTTGGGACTTTCCAAAACGGAAGTAAAAACAAACAAGCAGCTGGGACGCTGCTGCAAAGCCTCCTGCGGTCAGGCGAGAAGGGAGGCCCCTGGGTGTGGAGGGGCCTGAGACTGCAGCGCCTCTGTGTCCTCAGGCGCCTGGCCAAGTCCACCCTCCTGCTGGTCCCCCTCTTCGGAGTCCACTACATAATCTTTGCCTTCTCCCCGGAGGATGCCATGGAGACGCAGCTATTCTTTGAATTGGCCCTTGGCTCATTCCAGGTAAGCTCCAGACTGTGACTTTACGGTGGGAAGAGGTGTTCTCTCTCTCCTGAGAGAAAAATGGAGAGGCCGAAAGCCAGATCTTCCCGGAGGCATCCCTCTGCCTCGTTTGGCAGAGACCCAAGAGAGGCAGGGGCAGGACCTCACCGTGCTGCGTGACCCTCAGTGGGACCCAAGTTCCCCACCAGTCACGTGAGGGTGGGAGATGCAAGTAAGGAGAGAGAGACTGACTCCAGGGAAGACAAAGGGAACATAAGCCAGCACACACGATCACACGAGTCTCAGTAATTAGAGTCAAAATAAGGTAACCGCAGAGGGCTGGGGCTCAGCCATCAAGGAGTAGGACAGGAAGACTAGCGTAATGGGGGCGTGGGCCGGAGGTGGAAGGCTGTGCGAAAGAATGATAGCCTCATCTCCACACTGGGAAGTCCACAGAAACCGCCCCAAGCTGAAAAATTCAGAAGTAGCAACATCAGCATATAATTGAGAATCAGTCAAGAGAGTTCCAAGTCGTTGCCTCTGAGGAACAGGAAATGGGGGCAGGGGTGTCAGGAGCTTACAGTTTTTTCTTTTCTTTTTTTTGTGACAAGAGACATTTGACTCTTTGAAACCAATTACATACACAATTTACTAAAAATAAAAGCCAACTTTAAAAAAAGAAAACAAAGGGAGGGGAGAAACCACCTACCTTCTAATTCAACAAGATGTTGTAAAGTTAAAAAATATAGTAAACCTGTTTGGACAGAAGGGGCTTTTAACATGAATCCCAAACGTCACAGTGTTATTTGTTTATTTACTCATAACTATCTCCTTCCAAAAATAATATGATGTAGCTTTCAGGGAAAACATACAAAGGACAAAAAAATAAGTAGATTGGATCAGCGAATAAAGAAAATAAAGCCAAAACTGAGTTCATACACAGAAACAAATTTGATGAAATTTTCTGAAGGTGGCAGAGGTGTGTCATAAATTTGGTTTGGAGCTTCCCAGTAGCCAAAGCAAAGACAGAAACACACTCTGTTTCAAGATTTAGATGAAAACAGGCTAGTCCCTAGGGAGAGGCCTGAGAGAACTCTCTCCCAGTGGGTTTCCCGGAAGGAGCCAGCCTGTCCTCAACAACACTGACCATCCCACAGTCTTCCTCGCCTGGGCAGGCCGCGGCCGCCCTCACTCCCGGAGTTCTATTCAGGACGGGTGTGCCCAGGGCGGTCCTCCTGTCACGCTCCTGTTCCAGGGAGGACGCGTCACTGGGAGCACGTTCCTGAGTGGGGTCTGGCCCTAAGCCGTGCCTTCAGACCCGCCCCCCCCCCAGGGCTGTCCCCTTCACTCCCGCAGAGCCTCGTCTCCGCCCAGAGACCCCTGCCAGCCCCCCAGACCCACAGAGCACCTAGTCTCCTGTGTAATCCGTGATCTTTTCCTCTGGGCCAGGAAGCTTCCACGTAACGTGCGGGAGGCTGGGCTCACCGTGGCCCCTTTAGCAGGTGGGGGGGGTCCAGGTCCAGATGGGTGGAAGGTCATGACCCGGTCAACAGAAGTGGGTAGTGACCCCGCTGAGGACCTGGAGACCCAGGTGTCATCCTGCGTGGAAGGGGACCTCCTGTCTCTGGAGCTGGGCTTGCGGCTGGGGCTGCAGACTGCTCGTGAAGGCCGTTCGCCTCCTCTCTGGGGAAATGCTTGTTAAGAGGAAACCAAAGCGCCTTCCTAAATGTTCCCATAGAAATGTTTACAGAGAAAAAGGATCTTTAAGACTTCTTTCAAAAAAAAGAACCACTGTTCAAATACAAACAGATATCATTTTATTATATATTATACATTTATACTGTATGCATATTTTTTAAATTTTGTATTATGGAACAAATTTTCCATAATACAAAAGTGAAGTGGACGATATAATGAACCTCCGTGTGACCCTTACCCTTTCATGGCCTGTCCTGTTTCACCTCTACCACCACCCACCCTCATCATTTTAAGCAACCCCAAGCCATCGTTGTATTTCAAATGTAAATATTTTAGTATGTATTTCTAAGAGACGAGAGCTTAAAGAACACATACAGAACCATAATGCCATGATCACTGTCATATATTTCTAAAAACGAAAGTTTATTAGCTCCTCCTAATTGTAGAAATACTTGCTTATTGAGGAAAATTTGGAAAAGAAGGAAAAGAAAAAGGAAAATCCATCCATAATCTCATAACCCGATATAATGACCTCTGTTAAAATGTCAGTGTGTTTACTTCTGTCTCTTTTCTATCCAAGAAGACACACACATGTACACACACAAAATTGAGATTGGGACGTGTGGTTTTATATCCTCCTTGTTCTGTTTAATTCTTTATCATTCCATCATGAACATTTCTCCAGGTCATTAAAATTCTTCAAATACTGCATATTCTTTATTATTATTTTTTAAATTTATTTTTGGCTGCGTTGGGTCTTTGTTGCTGCTCACGGGCTTCCTCTAGTTGCGGTGAGCGGGGGCTACTCTTCGTTGCGGTGCACAGGCTTATTGCTATGGCTTCTCTTGTTGCAGAGCCAGGGAAGTCCAAGACTGCATATTCTTAATGATTGTATACAAACCGTGGAATTTCTGAAGCTTGCTGGCTGAGGCAGGCTGCCCTCTGCATACCTGGGGCACGTCTAACCAGCCCTCACCCAGGGCTGCCCCCACCTCAACAGTGAGACTGTGTCTCCGGACCTTTGAGGCTGGGGCAGCCCTGGTCCAGTGAGGTGGCAGCAGCCTGACCACCAGCTCCCGGCCTGCCGACCCAGGACTCAGTCCCTCACCTGTGAAACAGGGGTCCTCCCCACCCACATCCTAGGGCTCTGCAAGGATTGAATGAAGCACCTGGAAACCAGAAGCGCAAAATTACACAGGCTAAGCTGCGCCCCAAACCCAGCTCTCGTTTATTTCAAAGCCCGACTTTCACACCCTCTGACAGCGGCTCCTAATCAATGGTGCCCCTTTGAACCATCTTTCAGAGCTGCTGATGGTCTCACCCCAGACATTTGGAGTTGGGGCACAGAGTGCACCCTGGGCCAGAGCTCCCAGGTGATTCTAACGTGTGGCAAAACATGAAAACCGCTACCTTGAGTCCGTGTTCCTGCCCCACTCCCGTGGTCCCCGTTCCACGTGGCATCAACCACACCTGAGACTCTTAGAGCAGATCCTTCTAGTTTGTAACTCTTGTTAAAACACCAGGACTGGGCTTCTGTGGTGGCGCAGTGGTTAAGAATCCACCTGCCAATGTAGGAGACACGGGTTCGAGCCCTGGTCCGGGAAGATCCCACATGCTGCGGAGCAACTAAGCCCGTGCGCCACAACTACTGAGCCCGAGTGCCACAACTACTGAAGCCCGTGCGCCTAGAGCCCATGCTCCGCAACAAGAGAAGCGACAGCAATGAGAAGCCCGCGCACCACAACGAAGACCCAATGCGGCTAAAAATTTAAAAAAACTAAATAAATTAAAAAACAAAACAAAAAACCACCAGGACTCCTGAGCAGTCGTGTGGAGGAAGCCCACCATAAACAGGCTGGTTCATCCCCCTCTGGGGTCCTGTCCATGTCCTAAGTAGCTAGGGGCAGGCCTGGCTGGCACTGGGGGGAGGGGCTGTGGCACCCAGGCCTCTGTGGGGAGCCTGAGGGCAGGGGCTTGTTAGGAAGGACAGGCTGGCCCTCGGAGGGCCCTGAGGTGAGCAGGGCATCCGGACTGCGAGACCCTGCTCATAGCTCACGGTTCCACGCAAACCTCTTCGGCTCAGATCCTGCATCTCAGCCCGCAGCCCTGCCTGGCAGGCTCCACGCCAGGATTCCGGGGGTACCACTGGGAAGAGAGGAGCTCCGGATGCTAGGGAGGGAGGGTCCTGGTAGGCACAGACCCCCACCGTCCCAGGGAACCTAAAGCATACGTAGCCCTGAGGCCTCTGACCTGGACATGAGGGGGGATCATGCCCCACTGTTGTCTGGCCGGTACCTGCCTGCGACCTGCACGCCGGCTGTTCTGACCACATGGCTACACATTTGTCTTTCAACTTGATTAGCTGGCCCTGTTTAAATCTCTCCGGATTTCCAGCTGTCTTGCAGATGAGCCCACCGAGGCCCAGGGGCTCCCGTGGGCTGCCCCACCCGCTGAGCTCGGGCGGATGGGCGTCGCTCGGGTGCCATTGCTCCTGCCCCTCCCAGATGGCCCGCCTCACTGATTCCGGTGACCTGCCTGGTCCCTGTGGCCTGCACTTGATGTAACTGACACCACCCTGGTGCAGGGGCCCTCCCTGGACACGGGGGCGGTCCTTGCCCCCAAGGGCGTCAGCCTGTGGGTGATGCCAGCACAGCTAGGGGCACTGAGGGCCGGAAGAGGAAGCCTCCACTTCCCCTGGAGGGGGAGAGGCGCGGGGAGGCTCTGCAACAGCTGTGGGGAGCAGTGAGCTTGGGGCTGGTGATGAGAGGACCCAGGCGGGTAGGAGGCTGGGTGCTGGGCCCGCACTCATCCCGTTGCCCTGCTTCTTCCGCAGGGCCTGGTGGTGGCCGTTCTCTACTGCTTCCTCAATGGGGAGGTGAGTGTCCTGGGCTGCCCGGGCGCAGGGGAGCTCCCTCACAGCCGTACCTGGAAGGGGTGGTGGGGAGTGGGGTGTGGCGTTGGTGGGGGAGGCCGGGCCCTCCTGGCTTGGGCCTGTCTTCCGGGAGTCTGGGCTCACCTCCTGGGGGCCCCAGGATCGCCTGCAGGCCTTGTTAAAACAACTGCTGGTTCCTACCCTGTTTCTAAACCAGCAAAAATAGGTCCCGGCAGTCCGGGCTGGAGGCTGAGAACGTCTTAACTAGCACTCCAGGTGGTTCTTATCCTTGGGCACGTTCACGAAATGGGGGCAAGTGCAGGCGCCCCAGCCCTAACCGAGGCTGATGACTGTCCGCTTGCTCGATGGGTGACGCCGGTCACTGCCCTGCTCTGGGCCTCAGGCCTCTCACCTGTAAAATGAGTGACTCAGGTGAAATGTTTGCTGCTCCGTCCTCTGAGACCTCCAAAGGGTGTGACTCCTGGCAGGGCAGGGGGCTGCGCCCTTAGCTTGAGGTCTCCGCCCTGCCCAGAGCACTGCCGGGACGTGAGGCTGCCGGGACGTGAGGCTCCCGGCACAGAGGCTGCGCGGTTGACGTTACTTAGATGCGGTGTTGCCCCACTTGAATGGGAGTCGAGATGGTAAATCTATGAGCGGCCTGCAGGAGGGGGAGGCATGCCCGCTGGGCAGACGTGGCAGAGCCCGAACGAGGCCCCAGGGGAGCAGGACCCTGGGCAAGGGTCATCTTTCCCTCCGGGTGACAGCTGGTCTCTGGGGGCAGGTGCAGCTGGAGGTTCAGAAGAAGTGGCGGCAGTGGCACCTGCGTGAGCTCCCACTGCACCCGGTGGCCCTCGGCTCCTTCAGCAGCGGCACCAAGGCCAGCCCCTCGGAGCAGAGCCGGGGTACCTGCAGGACCAGTGTCATCTGAGGCTGGAGCAGGGCCACCCAGACAGGCCAAGATGGGTCCTGAGGGCCGACTGCTGCCCATCTTCCTGCCAGATGCCGTGTGATCGCTCCTGCGACTCTAACACCCCTCCTCCGGGCCTGGGGCAGGAAGAGGGCCTGGGATTTGGGTCTGTTGAGTTTTCTGGAAAGACTTCAGGGGTCCCAGGAGGGGGCAGGGGAATAAACGGTAACTGGGATGAGACTTGGTATTTGTCAGCCCTGTTGCCCTTGAGCCTCAAGGTGAAGGATGCTGTCCCCCGCCACCTTCTGGAGGACGGGGCTTCCGTGATCCCCCTGCTCCAGTTTTCAGGGACAAGCTTAGCAGAAATTGAGGCCCTTGGCCCTAGGCGGACCCTCCCCACCCCTCACTGCAACTCACCCACCCAGTGGCTCTTCCCCCAGAGCCTTCTGACAACCGGGTCACAGGGAGCCCAGGAGAGCCCCAGCCCTTTCAGTCGCCCTAGCGTGGGATGAGGCACCTGTTCTTCCTGTTTTCAGCTAAGTTATCTGCAGTACAGCAGGAAATGGGGCAGAATCCCATTTGACAGAAGAGAAACTGGTTCACCAGTGACTTGACCAAGATACTCAGCAGGGAAGTGGCAGCTCGGTCCAGGGCTTCTGGTTTCAAATCCCCAGGCTCCAAGGCTGTCTGTCTCCCCTGCTCCTGGGCAAGGGCGGACAGGGCCCTGTCTCCCCGCCCCACTGGGGATTTTAAGTCTCACCCTTTACTCTGAATCTCAGTTCCCTCAATTATTAGCAGCCATGTGAGGGTTAAAGGACTAAATATTTGAACCCTTTTACAAAACAAAGCCTGCGTGCTCAGGGGAGAGTATTTTTTTTTTTTTTTTTTTTTTTTGCGGTACACGGGCCTCTCACTGTTGTGGCCTCTCCCGTCGTGGAGCACAGGCTCCGGATGTGCAGGCCCAGCGGCCACGGCTCACGCGCCCAGCCGCTCCGTGGCACGTGGGATCCTCCCGGACCGGGGCACGAACCCGTGTCCCCTGCGTCGGCAGGCGGACCCCCAACCACTGCGCCACCAGGGAAGCCCAAGGGGGAGAGTATTCTTGACAGAAGCAGAGGCGACCCTCCCCGCGGCTAGAGAAGAGGGCCTCTTGCTGGTAGGTGGGCCCAGCTCTAGTTCTGGCTTTAGGTGACCCTGGACAAGTGGCCCTGGCCCCCAACTTCTGCATCTCACCCCTGAAGACAAGGTCACCCCCTTTGCATCTTATAGTCTGCTACGGGGGTGAGAAGGCCAGATATCCATTTTCCAGGGCGCTCTCCAGGGACCTTCAAGGACTCTGTACATCTTGGAATCAAAAAGTTAAAAAAAAAAAAAAATCACAGGAGAGGTAGAGGCACCCAGTCCAGCCCAGAAAGAGGACCTGGCAGGGCAGAGACCAAAACCCCATGCAATCAGTGGCAGCCAGAATGAACCAGGAAAGGCCTGAATTCATCAGGTGGGGGAGGGGCACGGGGCTAGTGTTGAATGAAATGGGCTGAGGGCAAAAACCCACCTACTGGGCAGAAAAGGGACTGGAAAGAGGCCAGTTTGGTGCACAGAAGTGTAAAGTGGCCAGCAAGGGTGGAAATCCCCACCGCTTCCTGGTCCCCTCCACCTGCAGGCCTCTGCGTCCAGGGTGGTTGTTAATCATTACCTGAGGTCGGGCCAGTCCCCAGTACCCCCTGGAGTCCGGCAGCTCCAGATACGTGCTCTTGGAAGTGTGCGCTAGGATAAAAATGGCACCCTGAGGCTGTCGGGCCCTTACCAAAGATGGATTGCCCACGCTTACCAAGCCAGGCGGGCCCTCCTGGAAGGGCTTCAGGCGGGATTGACAGGGAGAGTCCCGAGGCACAGCCAGCTGCTGGAAGCTGGGGTTATCCAGGGATTACGGGGTCCCCCGACAAAGGGCAGGGCTCAAATAAAGTCAAACGGTTTGAAAAGCTTCTGCACCCCAGCAGCCCTGAACGCTGCCTCCCTGACGCGACCAAAGCTAAAGCAGGGAATCTGCACGAGGCCCTTTGAGCTGGTGAAGCAAGTCCTCGGCACTGACTGGACACCCTTCGCTGACAGACAATTCACTCTTAGCAAGCCCGGAGGCCCCGGGGGCCCTGCAGCCCACATCCCAGCAGAGTCACTAAAACAGGTGTGAAATGTACTTGGCTGTGCGGCCAGCCTGAGCACCGGTTACCTGAGCTGCTTCCACATCTACTCCCATCCCAAGAAGGACTCAAGAATGGGTTTTAAGATATGTTTCTTCTTGTGAAGTCAACATCCTAATAACGTGGCTAAGCTGGTGCAGCTGGTGGCTCGGAGGCGCCCACCTGCCCTCTGGGCTGCAAAGGCCACTGGCCCGACCACCCCAAGGCCGAGAGGCGGCAGTTCGAATGTCACATGTTGGAGAAGTCCCATCTTGACCACACTTTCTGGTAGAACTCAGCGCCCTCGCTGGGGGGGCCTAAAATTTTGCAGGCAGGCCCCAGGGGTACGTGACGCTGTCAGTCCGGCTGATACTGTTGATGTGGAGGCCGCTGATGGCGTTCAGGAAGAAGAGGAAGGAGGCCGTGAATTCGCTCCAGAACGTCAGGCTGAGGCCCATGAGCGTGACCTCGTTCCTAAGGAGGGTCAGGAAACTCAGGAGGCCCCCGAAGGAGAGGATGGAGGCTAGGAGGAAGAGGGCGGAGCCCACGGCCCACTTGTGCCACGAGTGGGCGTCCTCGGACACCTGGGACACCATGAGGAGCTCCAGGCCAAAGATGGCGACCACCACGGCCAAGGTGGCCACGCTGCGGGCCACAGCCATGCCCGAGGCTAGCCCGGGCACGTGGGCCTGCCTCAGGTCTCGGAGGCAGTGCAGCTCAGCCTGGTTGGAGGTGGTGCAGAAGTGCCACAGCCCGAACAGACGGTCGTCGGCCAGGAGCCAGTGGCCATCGCAGATGGAGAGGGAGGAGAGGACCACGGCCAGGGAGGCGCACAAGATGATGAGGGCCCGGATGGAGGGTTCAAAGAAGGACCGGCGGGGCCTCCTTTGGGCCAGCAGCTTCTGGGCCTGGAAGACAGCGCGGGGCAGCATGAGGGAGGGCCCCCGCCACAGCCCACCAGCCTCCTCAGGGAAGACCCAGAGCACACCTTGTAGCTTCCGACAGCCACGGTTTCTGCTTCGGTCTCCCAGGATGCCCGGGAAGCCCACCTTAGTCACAGCACAGACCCACCTCCTGGTGGGGCGGGGGGGACCCTCCTCCCATCCTACCTGTTCCCCATCCGTCCTCCATTCGAGACCTATAAGCATTGCCTGTGGATCCAGTTATTCATCGGGCAAAGAGTTCCCTGACCTTTCTTTAATGATCTTTATAATGCGTAAGAAACCCAAATTGTATTGACAGGCAAATCTTGGTCCATTCTGAAGTCAGCAAACCTGTCTGGCTTGGCAGACGTGACCTTGAGCTAGCAGCCAGCCTTGGTTTCTTTGTATGCAAAACAAGAATACTGCACTAGACATTATTAGCACATCAGTGAAGGTTACACAGCTCCCTCTTCTGGCCCCTGGTCTTCCCCAGTTTCATTCTAACCTGCACCCAGCTTTTTCTGCACTTTTCTTCAGTGAGCAGTGATGTTTGCACTTTGCCCTTCAGTCTGGCTCAGCCTGTACTCCGCCCAGGACACGGCACCGCTGTCTGTTCTAGAAGCTTCTGGGCGGGGGAGTCCCTGAGGCTCCCCTTCAGCCTATGGTTTCGGCCCCGCAAAAGTACACCCTATCCTCTCTCCTGACAAGCTGGGCCAAGCGTCCAGTGAGGTGTCCCTTCTCACAGCCCCGGGACACCCCCAAGCCACCGTCCCCAACCCCCAACCCGGAAGCAAAAGGAATGCTTCAAAGGGTAAAACTCCTTAGACGGCCCACAAGCCCTCCCAGGGCATCCTCCCGGCCACCTCGCATGCCTAGGACAAGCCTAGAACTTTCCTCCTCACACCTACTGGTCCCTCCACCTGAAAGGCTCTTCTCCCGGCTGCCCCCCCTTTCTCCATTCTTCATGTCTCAGCTGAAACATCACCTCCTGGGAGAGGTCTGTCCTGCCCACTCAACCCAGAACGGACCCCTCCGGTCACTCTCTGTCAGGAACCGTTCTGACAAGTTTTCCATTCCTGTCTGATTCATAGTGGGAGGGCAGGACCGTGTCCCCAGCACCCGGTGCCAGTGCCGTGCTCAAGAGCCACGAGGTCGAGTTTGCAGCCGCTGTCACTTCCATCTGAAGCTCCCTTCAAACCGTCTCCTGCCCAGTCATAACTTACGCCCTTTACAGTGTGTGTGGAAGCAGCCCAGGTCACGCCCCAGTTTGGGAGGTAAGCAAAGCACACAGCTCATGCGTGACGGTCACTGCTGGGAAGCAAACCGAAAGGGGACTCTGGGGGTGAGCCCTATGCCACGTGCAAGCGGAGGCTTCCAGAGGCGGTCTGGGCCCCCCTTCGCGGTGAGGGGCAGGAAGCAGAGCCACGCTCCCGGGAGGCCCCGGGATCCTTATGGATCCGGCTTGCTTTCAGCACTTCTGCCTAGTTAGGGTCCTGTCTCACTCTTAAACCTGAGTCTGGTGGAGTAGGGTGCTCCATGGCGGGGGGCGGGGGGGGGACGGGGCGGGGTATGTAAAAAGGGAAACTGTCACACACAGGTCAGGGGACCAGCCCAAGAGCATTCACCGAGATCACAGTAAAGCCTGGCACAGCTGCCCGACAACTGTATCATGTGTAGTGGGGGGGATGCACACAGCCGCTAAGTACCCACTGGGGCCTTCGTGGGAGGGGTTCAGTACGTGGTGAGAAGGGCTGGAGTGGCCAGAGGGACGCCCAAGGGCTCGGGACCCGACTCAGACCAGAGGCAAAGGCAGTCGGGGGCGCTGTAAAGAACACTCAGGCGGGGAGTCTGGGCTCCGGTTCTCAAACCGCATCCCCTTGTCTCCTTGAGGCCTCCAGGTGCTAAAGCAGGGGGCAGGGGGTCAGCTCCCGGCCCCTCACTTCAACCACAACAGGTCCCTCTTACCTGCTGGAGCCACTGGGAATCTAAGAGTCTGTACTGGATTTCATTAGGAAAGAACGGCTCTACTAAGAAACAAACCAAGGGAACTTTGAAATCTCTGTGACTACAAACCATAAAGGTGTTTGTCTTTGCGAGGTTTCTTAACCTCCTTGACCCTTATTTTCTCATCTACCGTTCCGTAGTTACATTTTGTACCAGGAGTTAGTGATCCCTGCAGGAAAGAGTAGCCATGAAGGCACCCGGAGGTTATAACTCCCTACAGGTTGATAAGTTTCTAGGATGGGAAAACCCCAGACGCAGGCAACAAGTCACAAGAACGCAGCACCCAGAGGCCTTTTGACCTCAGACATCACGCTGTCTGGAGAAAAAGCACATGCCATCCTACCCTCAGCCCCACCTGTCCTGCACACAGAGTGAACTTTAATCTCCAGGCCCTCAGACATCACACTGGGATCAGGAAAAGACAGCTGACATCAGGTCATTTTCCCCCTCCCGCCCCAAAGGAGGGCATCATTCAAACTCTGACACCAGTAAAACTCCCAAGGATTAAGTGAGATCATGAATATAAAGGTGCCCAGCACAGAAGCAGTTCCTGATTAATATTAGTAACAGTAATAAGGTAACTCGGGAGTCCTCCTTCCTCACCACTGCCCCACACCCCGGCTGCCAGCACCTCTGTGAACTTCCAGTGATGCAGGGCCTGAAATCCTCTCCCGGAGAGCAGCTGGGCAGCAGCGTGGTCAGTGGAAGGTCCGTGGACCAGAGGGTATGAGGGCAGTCTAGCCTTGCCCCTGACCCACCAGCCTCTAGCTCTGTGACCTTGGGCAAATCACTTAAATCTCTTACGGCCTGGACCATCTCCACTGAAAAAAAAGAAAAATGGAAGCATTTCCCATTTTCATCCAGAGCCCCGAATGATTAGTAGTGACCTGTAGAACAGTGTCACTTGGCACTCCTGGGCCACTGAGGCCAATGCCAAGGTCTTGTCTTCCTCTGGAACCCAGCACCCCATCTGATCCCGTCAATCCCTAAGTAGTGGACACTTTGGGTTGCTCACTACTTTTCTCCACATGAAGCCCCCGCCCCGCGCCCCTGCGCTTCCCCCCCCCCCGCCCCCCTTCCCAGTGCCCACTCAGCCCAGGCCCAGGTCAGACCCACCCCCTCTTCAGCTGGAAATCTCCTCTATAGCCTCCCAAAGAGTAAGCCCGCTCCGCCTGCGTGACCGCAGGGCACCGGGAGCCAGCACGCTTGCCTTTTAGCTCTTTGGCCTCCGGCGAGCTATTTATCCCCTGAAGATAACAGTACCTGCCTCCTGGCCCCCCGGGGGGAGCCGAAAGGAGACCTAAGCACCCCAACCGCTTAGAACAGTCCCAGGCAGGCGGTTAAGTGCTCCTAAGCATCAGCCCCGCCCCCCTTCTTTCACTAAAAGGTCAAGTCTGTTTACCTGGCTGCTCTCCTGCCCTCCCCACCCCCGTTAATCCTGCCGCAGTTTCTTCACCTCTTAATCTAGCACTCGCTTCCCCAAATCACTCCTAAATCCCGGTGTGCACGTCTCTCCCCCGCAGGGCCGTCGGCTCCCGAAGGCGGGACCGCACCCGCTCCCACCCTCCTCACTGCCGGTCCCGGAGGCGGCTTGGCCGGCACCCCAGATTATGCCCAGAACGAGAGGAACTCGCTGCATCCGGCTCTAGGGTTGCGGTGTCCCGGCCACAAGGGGCTTGGGGCGCGGCCTGTGGGTGGAGTTTCTCCTGTTCGGGCCCAGAAGTCTGGTTCGACTCGATTCTATCGCTGAGCCGGCCGCCACGGGCGGGTTACTGCACCTGAGCCTCGGTCACCGCATCTACAAAGTGCGCGCAACGGGATCAGCCCCGGAATCTGCGCTGCGGGGCGCCGAGCACTTGCAGGCAGAGGCTGCGGGCCTCTCTCACCGTCCCGACCGTCCAGTCGGGAGGTAAGGAGGCGGGACGCGTCCGCTAGGGAAGCTCGGCGCAGGGCAGCGGAGAGCCGCACGCCTGGGGGGTGGAGGTGCGGATGGACCCCTCGTATCATTCTAAGGAGAAACCCCATCTCTGCGAGGCGGGCCCCTCCCCTCTCTACAGCCTGTCCTGAGGTTTCCGCGTGCCCCAGCGAGTCCACCCCCTTGCCCGCCCCCCAAAATCAGTTTTGGGAGGGGAGATGGTCTTGCTGCCCCCGCCCAGGAAAGTTCTGGCTTCCCCAGAGATTCTTCCTCGTGTGACAAGGCGAGCCTCATTTTTACGAGTGGATTCCGTCCATCCTTCGCTCCAGATGCGCCCCCTTTTAACAGGAGGGACCCCTCTGGTGCACCTAACAGATGAACACTGCGGACCCCAAAGAGAAGCACAACACTCCTCCCCAGCCGTTTAGGAGCCTCGGTGCCCGCAGGACCTCGAGGAGACCGCGCCCTGGGCGACTTCCCCCCCGGACCCCGGCCGGGCCACTCCACACCCCCCGCACCGGGCTCTCGCCCACCTGCACGCCGAGGGCTGTCATCCCGCGCCTGGGCTCGGCCGCGCGCTCCCGCCTGGTTCTCTCGGGGCTCCCGAGCGCTGCTCTGCCGGGGCCGCGGCTCCCGACTCCCGACCTCTTCCCGGGGGCGGGGCGGGCCGGAGGGAGGAGCGGGCGGAACTGCTGCCCCCGGGCGGCTGGTCGGGCCAGGCCCCTCCCCGCCCGCCCGCCCGCAGCGGCTCGGTTTGCGCTGAGTCAGCGGGGCCGCCGGAGGAGCCCCCGGGCAGGGGCGGGGGCCAGGACCCGGCCCGAAGGGGAGGCTCGGGCCCTGGGGGAGGGCTGACCCGGCCGACTTGCAGGCCCGGAGCCGCTCCCCAGTCTCAGGGCACGGCTGTGCCCGCGGCGCCGATTCCTCGAGGGCCCGGGGCCCAGGAGCCGGGTCCGCCCCGGCGGGTCCGCCCGAGCGTCCGGGGAGGCGGCGGCGTCCAGACGGCAGGCGCGCGCCCGGGCTCTGCAGCTCCACCACCGTGGGCCGTTGTGATCCTGGGCTCTTGTTTCCGTCTCTGAGCCACGGGCGATAAATGAGATGATGCCCGTGAAAGGTCGGGGGTCTTGCGAGGCTTCGGTAAATGTGAACGGAGTGGACTCCCCGGGGCCGTCTTTCCTGCGTCCCTTTTCTCTCCCCCAAAGCGGGGCGTACAGCCCTGCTCGCCTCCGCAGGGACCATCCAGAAGGCAAATAGGACAAGACAAAAGTCATTGTTCTTCCTGGACTTTTGATGGGGCTTGAGTTCTCAAGGGGGCAGCGCACAACGTCCCCACCCCAAGAAGGGTAAATTCCAGCTGAGACCCTCCCAGCCCTTCTCAGCTGTTGATAAACAGGGAGGGGGTTGCCGCCTAAGGTGAAGCAGGGTCTCTTTTCTCCGTCTCGAAGCAGGGTGAGGGAAGTTACTTGGCCCACTCAGGCAGGCAGCTCCCCGGTGACTTTGCCCGGGGACGTTCTCAGCTGGCACCTAACGCTCCCGCCGCCCCACCCCAAGCCCCATCCCGGGCATCTCCCTGTCAGAGGTTCATCTGACTCTGTCGCTGCCGCAGAAACCGCGTCAGGTACGTTAACCTAGCGCCTGCCTTGTTCCGTGTGTGGTCAGGACTGTTTGGGGATCTGCTGCCTGTTATGCTTTCTTGGTAAGAATAGAAAGTCTTGAATCGGTGGAATTTAGAGCGACATGTCAGCAAGATTGCTGGAGAAGTAGAAATGACTGAGGAATGATGATGAGGAAGTGATGGTCCGCTTCCAATTATTTTATGAGCGTAAGAAAGCCGGGGGACTTCCCCTGGCGGTCCAGTGGTTAAGACTCCGCACTTGCACTGCAGGCGGCGCGGTTAGGGTTCACCTGGGCAGGCCCTTCATTTGCACTATTTGCTCTCCTAGGTCCCTCCGTGGTGCCGGAGCTGAGCAGAGCGGGTGTGGCAGAGTGAGAGACAGCAGCTCCACTCAGCAGGAGTGACTGTCGTGAGGGGCAGGGGCTTCCCAGTGCCGGGGGTGGGGGGGGAGGGGAATGACAGGGTGGGACCTTCAGGGGCTAAAACCAGGAACAGCCTGGGGATGAGTAGTGGGACAGCACAGAACCCACCCTCTTGCTTGACTGTCTCTGCGTTTTCTCCTCCGCCTGTCCTGCTTCTAGGCCTGGCCAGCGTTGGGGAAAGAGCAATTGCGTAAAGAAAGGGAGGACGTGGCCCCTACTCACCCCTCTGACCACTCCCGTTGATGAGAAAGACCCAGGCACTGATCTTAGAAAGTTCCAAGGCAAGGGCACAGGTACCGATTAATGAATCAACAAACTCAGTGAGCACCCTCCCATCTCCGGGCCTTCGGACTTGCTGCTTCCTCTGCCTGACATGTACTTCAAGATATTCACGGCTAAGACTCACCACCTCGCTCCCCCAAGGAGGTCGGAGAGAAGCCCGCGGTGACCACCGCACCTGAAACAAAGGTGTCCATTCTCTTCTCCCTCCCCTCTATCACCACAGGAGCAAGGACTTTGCCAGGCACGACAGTAGGCGCTCAATAAATATTAATTGAATATATGAATGAGTTAATTGTATGCCTACTCTGTACCCGCTGGCCTGGCTAATGAGGGACAAAGGAGAAAGAGACAAAGTCCCCGTCAGGGGTAAGATGCTTGGGTTTTAGGGTCAAAATCTGCGTCCCCTTCATTTCTGCTCCCTCCCCAGCCTCCCCAGTTCAGGCCCACATCCTCCTCCTGTCTCTTCCCTTGCACCCCTGGTCCACCATCCTCTCGCCAGCTCTAGGCCCATCACCTCTAACGTGGAGGCCTGCGTAACAGCCTCCTGCTGGGCCGCCCTGCCTCCACCCGCAGCCTCTGTCCTGCAGCTTCCCGTCCCCTCTCTCTGCAGGCCCACCCCTCTGCCCTCAGCTCCAGCTGCACGTGCCCGCTTGCGCCCTGGGCGGGAAGCTCTGTCCAGTCTCAGGGATGCTGTGTTCACGGTTCCCTCTGTGTGACAGGCCTTCCCTGGGGGTCTGCTGGGCAGACTGTCACCTCTTCAAGGACCTCCCTTGAGTTCACCAGCCAGAGTAGCATCCCACACACACTTGACCCTGTTACCTTCGTGTTTTCTTCCTTTCTTTTTTTTTTTGTATATATTGTCTCATTCATTCCTTTTTTCTTTTTCTTTTTTAAATTTATTGAAATATAGTTGATTTACAGTGTTGTGGGCCTTCGTATTTTCTTGATCCTTAGCTGACCTTCTCTATTTGTCCGTTTCCCTCTCTGAAGTACAGCACACAGTTGAGTGCTAGGCCTGTCTCTCTTTCACCCCCGCGTGCCCGGTTCTAAGAGCAGGGACTGGGCCGTAAGGCTTGCGAATTGATGGAGCAGCCTCGGATGCATTCTGGGCGAATCACTTCCCCTCCGTGAGCCTTGGTTTTCTGTCAAACGGGGAAACGCATCCTTTGGGTGTTGCGAGGGTCGTGGGGGCAGTGACTCTGTCAACTGCGCCTGGCGCAGGGTGGGCACTGACCCCTGCCCCAGAGAAGCTTAGCTGAGGCAGGCTCCACTCTGCCACTAGGGAGGCCCCTGCCCCGGGTTTTTCTCCTTTGAGCACTTGGGGTGTGGGTTCTCGGGCCGACACGTGGGGAGACCCAGAGGCAATAACGGGGAGTCTGCTAGGAGCTGCCTAGTTCACTGGGCAGTTTCAAAGCTGATGATTAGCTCTGCCTGCCGGAAGCCTGGACTCCTGGTCCCTCCAGCTCTCCGTTCTTTGTGGACCCGCCCACTTGCCTCTCCCTGTTCCCTTCCCGTCCCCTCCCCACCTTCTCCCCAGCGCCCTGACTTCACCCACTGGGTCTTTCTCTTCTCCCATCGCTCTCCTCAGGTTTCCTGAGTCCAGGCCGGTGCCATCCCCTCCAGCCAGACCTCCGCCCGCCCTTTGCCCCCTCTGCCTCAAGCTCTAGCCCTGCATCCCGACCTCTTCCCAGTCGCCTGACTGCAGCAGAGACTTTGTGTAGGCATTATAGTGGCCCAGGGGCTTCCCCGCCTGCCCTGGGGCTTTGCTTCACAGTGCTTTGCTCTGGGCCAGGTGGGTAGCAGGTGTGATGTTTATGCTGCGCGTGAGGGTGTTGCCTCAGGGGACCCCACGGCACCAGTTCCCCACCAGGGCAAGGGCGGTGGGGAAGGGGACTGACCGGTTGAAGGGATGAACGGATGCAGCAGGGATGTAGGTGGGCTCAGAGGGTGTCCTTTCTGTAGGGTCTCCCCTTTCTACAGGCAAGTCCATCCTGGAGATGGGTGCCCCTCCAGGGCACCAGGACCTGCAGATTTCCAGGCAGAGTTGGGGAGACTTCTAGCACCTTCTTTGCAGGCATGGACCCTGGAGTTGTCAGCGCACTTTGAGACACTCCGTCTCTAGGCGATGGTCCCCGTAACTAGGCACACCCAGGGCAGTTGTAGAGAGCAGACTGACAGCCCGTCCCTTCCCAAAAGGGGCCGGCGCTCTTCCCTAATCAGGGCACCCCGCCTGCCGGATCAAAGGGTCCAGGAAGCAAAATTAGACCCCAGGAATCGGTGGTGAGCACGGAATGATGACAAGAGAAGTTAAAAGCTTAGGCAGGGCTTTGCCTAGGCTCTGGGAAGCCCAGGAAATACCCATCACCCCGTTTATTAGCTTTGACCTTTACAAGGAAGGCATGCTGTCACAGGGGCCAGAGGAGTGAGAAGGGAGGGAGGGATGGTCCCCCACAGGGGCGTGGAGGGCTGGTCAGAGGGGATCCTGCAGGCCTGAACCAGCAGGGTCTGGGCGTCTGGCCACTTACCACCTCAGTCTGTAGACGTGTTAAAAGCAAAGAAGTGTTGTCAATTCAAAAATTGGGAGGTTTGGAACTTCCCTGGTGGTCCAGTGGTTGACACTCTGCGCTTCCACTGCAGGGGCCACGGGCTCAATCCGTGGTTGGGGAATTAAGATCCCGCATGCCGCACGGGGTGGCCAAAAAATTAAAATAAAATAAATTGGGAGGTTTTACACTAGATTCTGGATTTATTGGCTTCTCTTGAAAATGAGACAGTTTGGACCCTGAGGGTCCCTTTTCTGCATGGGAACAGTGGCCACTTTGGGTGACTGCCCTTTGCATGGACTGTGCTCTGGGGAGCCCCCCAGTTTTACCGTCCCCCCGTTCTGTTCACTCTTCTGTGTTGCCTGCCTGGCCCTCGTAGGATTTCCGTTTATAAGCCCAGCTCTGTGTCGTGCTGGTAAATAACCCAGCCATGCTTTCAGGGTCTGTTTCCACGCTACCACCACTGCCTTCCTGGCTGGCCCCAGTTTTTGTTCCCCGTAACTCTGCCCCCCCCCCCACGCCCCAGACCAGTCTTTCCTGCCCAGATTCCAGACCCTCCTGCTGCAGCCCTCACCCCGATGGCAATGATCTCCCCCTTCTGGGTTCAGGTTCCCGGAGAATCTCCTTAGTCGAGGAAAACGAGGCTGCTCGGTGTAAAGGGAAGAAGATGGTCTGAGCACTGGTGAGTCTGGGGCTAGGGGCCCGTCCTGGTCCAGAAAAGCTGTAACCAAGGGCTGGGGGCAGGCAGCCTCCTGGGCGGCAGGGGCTTCGGGCGAGAGCGCAATGAGGCGGGGGCTGTGCACTCGACAGAGAGCCCCTCCCTGGAGTCATCGTGGCTCCCGCCATAAGCCCCCTCCCCTGGAGTGCGCCGGGGGTGCACTGACCGGCCAGGCCTCTGGGACCGCGCTCTTTGCCAGCCTGCAAGCCGACCACTTCCTTTTCATCTGGGATCACTTTGTCGGTGGTGAGGGGACCCTTCCTCCTCTCTTCCAACTTTGCCCTGGATGATATTCTGTCTCTGATCTTATGAATTGATTTTTTAAATACATTTCAAGAATTCTAAATGCGACATTCTCCAGCTCCTATGTATTTTCTGGATATTTATGTGATTCTCAAACTTTTCCAGTAAATTACCCCCCCGTCTTTTGTTTTGTTGGACCCCAGTTCCGAGCCCAGCCAACCATTCTCAGATCACAGCACGCGGGCATCCTTGAATCCAGGTCCTCCTGAAGTTTATTTTCCGTTTTTCATTCGCCCAGTGGTACCACCTCTAATGTGTTTGATGTATATCCTTAACCATTGTGTATCCTTGTATGTGTGTGTGTGTGATTTTTGCTTTCCTAAGTGGCATTATGCTATAAATCTTCTTCTGTTTCCTACTATTCTCACCCAACAGCATGATTTGAGGCCACCCCTGTTGGTATATGTGTAAATCTAATTCAGTGTTTTACACATGATAGGTTGGGTCCCAGTAGCGGCTGGTGAGATCAATTTGACAGGGGCATAATCACCACTTATAATAAATGAATACAATGTAATAGGCAATATCAGAGTGCCTCAAACATAATTAGGGTAAATGTTGTTTCATGTATTTTTTTTTCAAAAAGAGATAGATACAGGTTGCAAAGTAAAAAGTATTTCTTAGGTGGGTCCCAGGAAAGTTTGAATGGTCTGGTTCATTGCTTCTTTTTTTTTTTTTTTTTTTTTTTTTTTTTGCGGTACGTGGGCCTCTCACTGTTGTGGCCTCTCCCACCACGGAGCACAGGCTCTGGACGCGCAGGCTCAGCGGCCATGGCTCACGGGCCCAGCCGCTCCGCGGCACGTGTGATCTTCCCGGACCGGGGCACGAACCCGTGTCCCCTGCATCGGCAGGCGGACTCTCAACCACTGCGCCACCAGGGAAACCCCAGATCACTCTTTATCTTGACTTACATTGCTAACTATATGGATGGACATTGTAATAACATGTAATTCTTTTTTTAAAAAATAAATTTATTTATTTAGTTTTGGCTGCGTTCTGTCTTTGTTGCTGCACGCGGGCTTTCTCTTGTTGAGGCGAGCAGGGGCTTCTCATTGAGGTGGATTCTCTTGTTGCAGAGCACGGGCTGTAGGCGCGCAGGCTTCAGTAGTGTGGCACGTGGACCCAGAAGTTGTGGCGCATGGGCTTAGCTGTTCCGCGTCATGTGGGATCTTCCCTGACCAGGGCTCAAACCCGTGTCCGCTGCACAGGCAGGCAGATTCTTAACCACTGCACCACCAGGGAAGTCCCTGTGGCTTTTTACTGTTGATGTGACCCTGGTCTCCTGGCTGAAGGAGGGCTTGTCAGGTTCCTCCACTATAAAGTTCCTCTTTCCCCCAGTCCATTCTGTCTGTACCATTTGCAAGAGTGTCACTAGGCACAGCCCACGTTTAAGGGGTGGGAAGCTGTGCTCCACATCCCTGGCAGTTATAACATTTATATTAATTTTTTGGGTTTATGCCTGAAAGATTCCCACGCTCCCATATTATCTATTTATTTTTTCCAGAAAAATATCTATAAAATTGACTGTGAGTTTACGAAACAATGCTCCACCTCGGTAATGATCGGAGGGATGCTGGATGCAACCATCTATGCCTTGAATAGTGTCTGGCACGTAGTCTGTGCTCCGTAAATATTTGTAAATATTTGTCAGTGAGTAAGACTTAAAAGCTGTGAGGGAGGACATGCAGAGTGTCACCGGTGGCAAAGCAGAGTGAAGAGCAAGGGAACATGCCACAAGGAAGGGACGTGCCTGGCACTTTTGAGGACCCTCAGGAATGCTGTGTGTTTGAAGTTAAGTGAGCAGGGGACAGAGTCCTGGGGGTTGTGAACAGGCTTGTCAGCCGTTGAAAGGACTTTGGCTTCTACTCTGGGTGAAATGCCCGGGAAGGGTTTTAAGCAGAGGAGGGACATCATCTGACTTACTCTGGCTGCTGTCCCACAAATGGTCTGAAGGGGCAAAAGGAGAATCAGGGGGCCGATTAGGAGATTGCCATAGTGAACCAGGTGGGAGCTCAGGCAGGTTGTAGGTGCGTCTTTGCAGGTTCAATAAGGGCCAGCCCCACAGGTGTGACACTTTTGCTGTCACACTGGGTCCTTTGCTCAGAAAAGCCTGTGCTTGTTTTCATGCTCTGCTGTCACCGTCTTGAAATATTTTTTCCGGCTTTATTGAGATACAATTAACATAACACTTTGTCAGCTTAAAGTGTACAACATAGTTATTTGATAAACCTGTATATTGTGAAACAATGACCATAGGTTATTTAACTATTTATTTTTTGTGTGATGAGAACATTTGAGATCTACGTTCTTAGCACCTTTCAAGCATATAATAGTTTTGTTAACTATAGTCACCATGATGTACGTTGGATTTCCCAAAACTTATTCATCTTATAACTGGAAGTTGATACTCTCTGACCACCATCTCCTCATTTTCCCCACTTCCCAGGCCCTGGCAACAACCGTTCTATTCTCTGTTTCTCTTTTAGAGTTTGGCTCTTTTAGAATACACATACATATAAGGTTATACAGTTCTACTTTTAATTTTTTTAAAGTTTACAGTGTGATCTGAACCATTTATATGCTGCAATCTGATTACCACCATAGCTTTACTTAGCATCTATATCACATCCCATAATTATAATTTATTTTTGGTGAGACCATTTATGATCCAGCATCTTAGCAATTTTGAGATATATAAAATAGTATTGTCGTTTGTGATCACTGTGCTGCGTGTTAGGTCTACGTAACTTATTCATCTTCTAGTATCATGTTTGTGCCTTTTAACAACATCTCCCCAATTTCTCCACCCCTCACCCCCTGGTAAGCAGCACCGTTCTACTCTCTGTTGCTAAGGGTTTGGTTTTAGAGTCCATATATAGGTAATATACGATATTTGTCTTTGTCTGGCTTATCTCACTAAGTATAATGCCCTCGAGGCTCATCCATGATGTCTCAAATGGCAGGGTTTTCTTCTTTCTTTCTTTTTTTTTTTCCTTCTTTCTTAAGGCTGAATAATATCCCATTGTATGTAAACACCACATCTTCTTTATTGATTCCTCTGTTGTGAATAATGATGCAATAAACATGCGAGTGCAGATATACTTTTGACACCTTGCTTTTATTTCCTTTTGCTGTATACCAGGATGTGGTATTGCTGCAGCATATGGTCCTATATTTACTTTTTTGAGCAACCTCTAGTTTTTCCATAGTGACGAAACTATTGATATCCCCACCAACAGTACACAAGGTTCCCTTTTTTCCATACTCTCACCAATGCTTATCTCTTGTCTTGATAATAGTAATTCCAAAGCTGTGAGATGATACCTCATTGTGGTTTTGATTTGAATTTCCCCACTTTTTAGGGATGTTGAGCATCTTTTCATGTACTTGTTGACCGTTTAGAAGTCTTCTTTGGAAAAGTATGTATTCAATTCTACTGCCCATTTTTAAATTGGATTTTGTTTGCTGTTTTTGCTTGTTTGTTTTTGCTGTTGAGTTGTATGAGTTCAATATAAACAGATTTTGGATACTAACCTTTTATCCAATATATGCTTTGAGAACATATTCTCCTTTTTCTGTATTCTCCCTTAACATTTTGTTGATTGTTTCTTTTGCTGTGCAAAGGGTTTTTGGGTAGATGTAGATCCGCTTACTGATTTTTTACCTTTGTTGCTTATGCTTTTAGGGTCATGTCCAAAACGATCATTGCCAAGACCAATGTTAAGGCACTTCTTCTCTATGTTTCCTTCTAGGAGTTTTAGGGTATCAGTCCTTATGTTTGTCTCTAATCCATTTTGATTAATATTTGTGAGTGCTATAAGATAAGGGTCTAATTTCATTTTTCTGCGTGTGGTTTTCCAATTTTCCCAACAGCATTTGTTGAAGATGCTATTCTTTCTCCATTCACAATAGCATCAAAACCAATAAAATAGTTAGGAATAAATTTAACCAAGGAAGGGAAATAATTGTACAGTAAACACTTGAAGATTTTGATGAAAAAAACTGAAGAAGAAAAAATAAAATAGAAAGATATACTATGCCCATGGATCAGAAGAATTAATATCATTCAGATGTCCATAGTACACATCTATAGATTCAATTAAATCTCTATCAAAATTCTAATGACATTTTTCACAGATATAGAAAAAAAATCTTAAACTTTATCAAACGAAAGTCCCCAAATAGCCAAAGCAATCCTGAGAAAGGACAAGTTGGGAGGCATCAAACTTCCTGATTTAAAACTATATTACAGAGATACAGTAATTAAGACAGTATGGTACTGGCAAGAAAATAGTCACATAGTCAGTGGAACAGAATAGAGAGCCCAGAAATAAACTCCTGCATATAAAGTCAAGTAATATTTGAGAAGGGAGTCACACATACTCAATGGGCAAATGATAGTCTCTTCAACAAATGGTACTGGGACAACAAAATGACTACTTTTAATTTTTTGAGGAACCTCCATACCGTTTTTCACAGTGGCTGTAGTAATTTACATTTTCACCAAAAAGGATTTCCTTCTGTCCACATCCTTGCAAACAATTGTAATCTCTTGTCTCTTTGACTGTAGCCATTCTAACAGGTATGAGGTGGTATCTCATTACAGTTTTGATTTGCATTTCTGTGATGATGAATGATGCTGAACACCTTTTCATGTACCTGTTGGACACTTGTACTATTTTTTGAAAAGTGTCTAATCAGATCTTTTAACCATTTTTAATCAGATTATTTGTTTTTGTTTGTTTGCTGTTGTGTGATTTATTTATATACTTTGATAATTACCATTTATGATAAGACGGTTTGTTAATATTTTCTCCCATTCCATATGTTGCCTTTTCATTCTTTGGATTATTTCTTTTACTGTGCAGAAGGTTTTTGGGTTGACATAGTCTCACTTGTTTATTTCTCCTTTTGTTGCCTGTTATTTTGGGGTCATATGCAAAAAATAATTATTGTCAAGACCAATGTCAAGGAGCTTTACTCCTATATTTTCTTTTAGGATTTTTATTGTTTCAAGTCCTACATTTAAATATTTAATCCATTTTGAGGTAAATTGTGTGAATGATGTAAGATAAGGCTCCAATTCCATTCTTTTTGATTCCTACGGTTGTACCAGTTTACACTTCCACCAAGTGGAAGTGTAAACTTCCACTTTTTTCTTCACATAAGCATTCTAGCAGGTATGAAGTGATATCTCATTGTGGTTTTGATTCGCACTTCCCTGATATTTAGACGAGCATCCTTTCACGTATCGGTTTGTCGTTTGGATGTCTTCTTTGGAGAAATGTCTATTCAAGTCTTTATCCCAGATTTTTATCTTTTTAGCCATTGAGCTTTATATATTCTTTATGTATTTTGGATAAAGCCCTTATCAGAAAGATGGTTTCCACATATGTTCTCCCATTCTGTAGGTTTCCTTTGTATTTGCTGATTGTTTATTTTGCTATGTAGAAGTGTTGTTTTTTAGTTTAATGTTTTTTGCTTTTTTGTTATTTTAGTTTTTATTTCATATGAAACAAGTTCCACTTGTTTATTTTGGTTTTTGTCACTTGCACCCTTGGTACAAATATCCAAAAAGTCTTTGTCAAAACCAGTATCAAAGACGCAAGAGGGAGGAGATATGGGGAGATATGTATACGTATAGCTGATTCACTTTGTTATAAAGCAGAAACTAACACACCATTGTAAAGCAACTATACTCAAGAAAGATGTTAATAAAAAAAAAAACCAATATCAAGGAGTTTATTCCTTAGGTTGTCTTCAAGTAACAGAAGAAGTAATAGTTTGGGGTCTTACATTTAAGCCTTTAGCCCATTTGGGGTTAATTTTTGTGAGAGGTAGAAGAAAGCGGTTTAGTTCATTCTTCTGCTTGTAGTTCTCCAGTTTTTCCCACACATTTGTTGAAGAAACTATTCTTTTACCATTGCATCTCTTGGCTCCCTTGTCAAATATTTGTTGACCATGTATGAGCTGGTTTATTTCTGGGCTCTTGATTCTGTTCCATTTGTCTATGTCTCTATTTTTTGCCAGTATCATACTGTTTTGATTACTATAGCTTTGTAATAAAGTTTGAAATCAGGAATTGTGATGCCTATAGATTTGTTCTTTTTTCTCCAGATTGATTTGGTTATTAGGGGTGTTTTGTGGTTTCATACAACTTTTAGCGTGGTTTTCTTTATTTCTGTGCAAAAGTCATTGGAATTTTGATAGGAATTGCATTGAATCTATAGATGGCTTTGTATAGTATGGACATTTTAACAATATTAATTCTTCCAATCCACGATCACTCTTTCCATTTATTTGTATCTTCTGAAGTTTCTTTCATCAAGGTCTTGTAGTTTTATAGATCTTTCACCTACTTGGTTTAATTTATTCCTAAGTGTTTTATCTATTTTTGAGGCTATTGTAAATATGATTGTTTTCCTTACTTCTTTTTTCAAATTGTTTGTGGTTAGTATATTAAAACACAGCTGTTGATACTTCCCTGGTGGCACAGTGGTTAAGAATCCTCCTGCCAATGCAGGGGACATGGGTTTAATCCCTGGTCTGGGAAGATCCCACATGCCACGGAGCAACTAAGCCCATGCACCACAACTACTGAGCCTGCTCTCTAGAGCCTGTGAGCCACAACTACTGAGGCCATGTACCGCAACTCCTGAAGCCCATGCACTCTAGGGCCCATGTGCCCCAACTTCTGAGCCTGCGTGCTGCAACTACTGAAGCCCACACACCTAGAGCCTGTGCTCCGCAGCAAGAGAAAACACTGCAATGAGAAGCCTGCATGCCGCAATGAAGAGTAGCCCCCACTCACAGCAACTAGAGAAAACCTGTACGCATCAGTGAAGACCCAACTCAGCCAAAAATAAATAAATAAATAAAATAAAATACAGCTGTTTTTTCTACATTGATTTTGTATCCTGCAACTTGACTAAATTTGTTTATTAGATATAATTTTTTTTGGTGGAATCTTTAAAATTTTTCATATATAAGATGATATTAAATGCAACCAGAGACAGTTTTACTTCATCCTTTCCAATTTGGATTTCTTTTATTTCCTTTTCTTGCCTAATTGAAATGGCTAGGACTTCCAGCACCATATTGAAAAGGAGTGATGAGAATTGACATGCTTGGTTTTTTTCCTATTTTTAGCAGAAAATCTTTCAGAATTTCACCATTGAGAATAATGTTTGCTGTGAATTTGTTCTTTATGGCCTTCATTATGTTGAGGTACATTTTTCTAAACCAATTTTGGGAGGATGTTCAATTTTGTCAAGTGCCTTTTCTGTGTCTATTGAAATTACCATATGATTTTTATGTTTTATTCTATTAATGTGGTGCATCACATATTTTAATATACATATTTTATTTAATTTACATTGAAGCATCCTTGCACCCCAGGGATAAATCCCACTTGGTCATGCATGGTGTATGATCCTTTTTGTATACCATTGAATTTGGTTTGCTAGTATTTTGTTGAGAATTTTTGCATTTATATTCATCAGGGATACTTCCCATTTTTTTTTTTTCTTTTTTTCTGGTAGTGTGCTTATGTAGGTTTGGTATCAAAGTTACGTTGGACCCATAAAATGAGTTTGGGAATGTTCCTCCTCTTAATTTTTTTGGAAGAGTTTGTGATAGATTTGTATTAATTCTTATTTAAGTGTTTGGTAGAACTTCCCGGTGAAGCCATCTCATCTTTACCTTTTTCTGTTTGTAGGTTTTTGATTCATGATACAATCTCTTCACTCATCACTGATCTGTTTAGATTTTCTATTTTGTTTTGATTCTGTCTTGGTAGGTTTCTAGGAATTTGTTTCTTTCTTCTAGTTTATCCAATTTGTTGGAGTATACTTATTCATATTTGTCACTTATGATGTTGTATTTCTGTTGTATCAGTTGCAGTTTCTCATCGTTCATTTCTGATTTTGTGTATTTGAGTATTCTCTTTTATTCTTAGTATAGATAAAAGTTTGTCAATTTTGCTTATCTTTTAAAAAAAAATCACACTTTGCATGGATGTTTTCTATTGTTTTCATGGTCTCTATTAATATCTGCTCTGATATTTCATTCCTTTTGCTTCATATGTGCTTAGTTTTTTGCTTTTTTTCCTACTTCCTTTAAGGGTAAAGTTAGATTGTTTATTTCTGATCTTTTTTTCTTACTGTAGGTGTTTATAATGATAAACTTCTTAATTACAGCTGTTTTTGTTGCATCCTGTAAGTTTTGCTAAGCTGTATTTCCATTTTATTTTGGTCTATATATATATATACACACACATATATATAGATCTATATCTATCTCTATATATGTATATTTGAAAGACATTATTGTAAAGCTGATGTAACCTTTTCCAGTTTTATTGAGATATAATTGACCTATGATTTGTCATACATATATTGTGAAATGATTACCACAATACAATTAGTTAACATACATCATCTCATGTAAAAAGATTCTTTTTTAATAGTACATATATGTTGTATATGTATATAGCAATGAGCTTCATCATTTGGGGGGAATTGGATCTGGCTAGGGCTTGGCCCTTATAATGAAGTCTGATGTCTTTTTCTACTTTTCAGGTGCGGTATTGACATGGTTGTCTGGAAAAGTTACTTACTTTCTAGTAATTTCAGAGATACAGAAAACTTGCAGTAACAGTACAATGTATACTTTATCTCTAAGCTCAGATTCCTCAGTCATCATTGATTTTCCACATCTGCCAATCTAAATGAAAACCTCCAGTGTGTTCGACCTCAAACAGAGACACTCTCCCAGTAGACCACTGCCAAATGAGGAATTATTATGTTTTTCACTTTATAATCCCATCCACAGGCCCTGTTCAACTTTCACCACTTGCCCCAACTATATGGAAATGTGGTTTTCTATTCTGATCCAGTTTACTTTTTCTGGAACAGTTCTTGAGACTTTCCCTTATTTATAAAACCTTGATGGATTTCAAGTGCGTAAATGAATACGATCTGGGTGGTCTTTGCTGTATGGCTTCTTTCTCTTAGGATGTTTTCAGTGTTCATTCATGTTGTAGCATGTATCAGTACTTCATTCATATTTGTCATTGTGATTAAATCCATACAACATAATGTTTACCATTTAAACCACTTCAAGTATATAGTTCTACGACATTAACCACATTTACATCCATTAAACACCAACTCTCTTCAACCCCTGGGAATCACATTCTACTTTCTTTCTTTGAATTTGACTTATTTGGATATCTCATACTAGTGGAATCATAGCCTGTTTGTACCTTTTTGGTCTGGTTTGTTTCAGTTAACATAATGACTTTAAGGTTCATCCACATTGTAGCATACCTTAAGTTTAAAGGCTGAATCATATTCCATTGTGTATATACCACAGCTTGTTTATGGAATCATCTATCCGTGGACACTTGGATTCCTTCCATCTTTGACCAGTATGAATAGCACTGGTATGAATATGAGTGTACAAATATGTGTTTCAGTCCCTGCTTTCAAACCTTTTGGGTATACACCCCGAAGTGGAATTGACGTATCATGTGTTAATTTCACGTTTAAGTTTTTGCTATAATATTTTCCACAGTGGCTGCACCATTTCACTTTATTTTTTGTAGAGCAGAAAAATGGAAGTCTTTGAATCTACCCTATTTTTCATATCCATTCATCCACTGATGGAATTTTGTATGGTTTCTACCTTTTGGGCTATTGTGAATAATGTTGCTATGAATATTTGTGTACCAGTTCTTGTTTGAACGCCTGTTTTCAGTTCATTGACGTATATATCTAGGATTGGAGTTTTTGAAATAAACGGTAATTATATTTTCATCTTTTTGAGAAAATGCCAAACTGCTGTACATATAGTCTGTACCGTTTTCCATTTCCACAAGCAAACCATAAGGGTCCCAATTTCTCAACATTGTTGCTAATATATTTATTGGTTCTTGATTATAATCATTTAGTGAATGTGACTAAATACTGCATTGCAGTTTTAATTAGTATTTCCATAACAACACAAAAGAAGTATACCTAAGACAATTTTATTAGAAACTCAAACCTCAGGATACTGATTTGTAGCCATAGCTGTCGCATAACCAAAAACTATTAAGTCACCCTAAATAAATTTTAAAAACCATTAAGCCCAAAAATGATCCATCAAAATTCATTGCAATAATACAACCAGTTCTACCATGGAAATAAACCCAAACCCACTACAAATCTGTGAAGGTTTGGAAGAAAAACCTTATAAAACTAACAACAAAAATAGTACTTAAAATACTATGTATGTCATCATTATTCTTACACGGAATGGAACCATGCCAATGTAATGAAAAATCATCGTTGTTTTTCAACTATAAGAACACTAGTGATCAACATTTGAAGATTCCACACAGTAATCAAAATCATTAACAGTGCATTTATTGATCTACCAGTCCCATCAAATATCTCAGCACAATGAAATGCCCATTCTTTGCTTTGTATTTGTTTAATTTTGCAAATCATAACAGGTTTATTTCTAGCAATACACATCAGGTACAATAACTGTCTTCTAATCCATAACTCGTATGTAACAAGATGTAAACAACCTATGAATTATTTGATAGTTTCATGAAAACAGAGCTTCTATATTCTTTTTTTTGAATTTTATTTTATATATATTTTTTATACAGCAGGTTCGTATTAGTTAACCATTTAATACATATTAGTGTATATATGTCAATCCCAATCTCCCAATTCATCCTCCTCCCAAGCTTTCCCCTCTTGGGGTCCATACAATTGTTCTCTACATCTGTGTCTCAATTTCTGCCCTGCAAACTGGTTCATCTGTACCATTTTTCTAGGTTCCACATATATGCATTAATATACGATTTTTGTTTTTCTCTTTCTGACTTACTTCAATCTGTATGACAGTGTCTAGATCCATCCATGACTCTACAAATGACCCAGTTTTTTCCTTTTTATGGCTGAGTAATATTCCATTGTATATATGTACCACATCTTCTTTATCCATTTGTCTGTTGATGGGCATTTAGGTAGCTTCCATGTCCTGGCTATTGTAAATAGTGCTGCAGTGAACATTGGGGTGCATGTGTCTTTTTGAATTATGGTTTTCTCTGGGTATATGCCCAGTAGTCAGATTGCTGGGTCATATGGTAATTCAATTTTTAGTTTTTTAAGGAACCTCCATAGTGGCTGTATCAATTTACATTTCCACCAACAGTGCAAGAGGGTTCCCTTTTCTCCACACCCTCTCCAGCATTTGTTGTTTGTAGATTTTCTGATGATGCCCATTCTAACTGGCTTGAGGTGATACCTCATTGTAGTTTTGATTTGCATTTCTCTAATAACTAGTGACGTTGAGCAGCTTTTCATGTGCTTCTTGGCCATCTGAATGTCTTCTTTGGAGAAATGTCTACTTAGGTCTTCTGCCCATTTTTGGATTGGGTTGTTTTTTTTTTTTTTTAATATTGAGCTGCATGAGCTGTTTATATATTTTGGAGATTAATCCTTTGTCCATTGATTCATTTGCAAATATTTTCTCCCATTCTGAGGGTTGTCTTTTCGTCTTGTTTGTAGTTTGCTTTGCTGTCCTAAAGCGTTTAAGTTTCATTAGGTCCCATTTGTTTTTATTTCCATTACTCTAGGAGGTGGATCAAAAAAGATCTTGCCGTGATTTATGTTAAAGAGTGTTCTTCCTAAGTTTTCCTCTAAGAGTTTTATAGTGTCCAGTCTTACTTAGGTCTTTAATCCATTTTGAGTTTATTTTTGTGTATAGTGTTAGGGAGTGTCCTAATTTCATTTTTTACATGTAGGTGTCCAGTTCTCCCAGCATCACTTATTGAAGAGACTGTCTTTTCTCCATTGTATATCCTTGCCTCCTTTGTTATAGATTAGTTGACCATAGGTGCGTGGGTTATCTCTGGGCTTTCTATCCTGTTCCATTGATCTATATTTCTGTTTTTGTTCCAGTACCATATTGTCTTGGTTACTGTCGCTTTGTAGTATAGTCTGAAGTCAGGGAATCTGATTCCTCCAGCTCCTTTTTTTATTCCTCAAGACTGCCTTGGCTATTCGGGTCTTTTGTATCTCCATACAAATTTTAAGATTTTTTGTTCTAGTTCTGTAAAAAATGTCACTGGTAATTGGTAGGTTTATTCCTAGGTATTTTATTCTTTTTATTGCAATGGTAAATGGGAGTGTTTCCTTAATTTCTCTTTCAGATTTTTCATCATTAGTGTATAGGAATGCAAGAGATTTCTGTGCATTACAGAAAGTTGTATCCTGCAACTTTACCAAATTCATTGATTAGCTCTAGTAGTTTTCTGGTGGCATCTTTAGGATTCTCTATGTATAGTATCATGTCATCTGCAAACAGTGACAGTTTTATTTCTTGTTTTCAAAATTGTATTCTTTTTATTTCTTTTTCTTCTCTGATTGCCATGGCTAAAACTTCCAAAAGTATGTTGAATAAGAGTGGTGAGAGTGGGCAACCTTGTCTTGTTCCTGATCTTAGAGGAAATGCTTTCAGTTTTTCAACATTGAGAATGATGTTTGCTGTGGGTTTGTTGTATATGGCCTTTATTATGTTGAGGTAGGTTCCTTCTATGCCCACTTTCTGGAGAGTTTTTATCATAAATGGGTGTTGAATTTTGTCAAAAGCTTTTTCGGCATCTATTGAGATGATCATATGGTTTTTCCTCTTCAATTTGCTAATACGGTGTATCACATTGATTGACTTGAGTATACTGAAGAATCCTTGCACCCCCGGGATAAATCCCACTTGAACATGGTGTATGATCTTTTTAATGTGTTGTTGGATTCTGTTTGCTAGTATTTTGTTGAGGATTTTTGCATCTATATTCATCAGTGATATTGGTTTGTAATTTTTTTTTTGTAGTATCTTTGTCTGGTTTTGGGATCAGTGTGATGGTGGCCTCATAGAATGAGTTTGGGAGTGTTCCTTCCTCTGCAATTTTTTCAAAGAGTTTGAGAAGGATGGGTGTTATCTGTTCTCTAAATGTTTGATAGAATTCACCTGTGAAGCCATCTGGTCCTGGACTTTGGTTTGTTGGAAAATTTTAAATCACAGTTTCAATTTCATTACTGGTGATTGGTCTGTTCATATTTTCTATTTCTTCCTGGTTCAGTCTTAGAAGGTTATACCTTTCTAAGAATTTGTCCATTTCTTTCATGTTGTCTGTTTTATTGGCATAGCGTTGCTTGTAGTAGTCTCTTAGGATGCTTTGTATTTCTGTGGTATCTGTTGTAAGGTCTCCTTTTTCATTTCTAATTTTATTGACTTGAGTCCTCTCCCTCTTTTTCTTGATGAGTCTGGCTAATGTTTTATCAATTTTGTTTATCTTCTGAAAGAACCAGCTTTTAGTTTTATTGATCTTTCCTATTGTTTTCTTTGTTTCTATTTTATTTATTTCTGCTCTGATCTTTATGACTTCTTTCCTTCTACTAACTTTGGGTTTTGTTTGTTCTTCTTTCTCTAGTTCCTTTAGGTGTAAGGTTAGATTGTTTATTTGAGATGTTTGTTGTTTCTTGAGGTAGAATTGTGTTGCTATAAACTTCCCTCTTAGAACTGCTTTTGCTGCATCCCATAGGTATTGGATCATCATGTTTTCATTGTCATTTGTCTCTAGGTATTTTTTGATTTCCTCTTTGATTTCTTCAGTGATCTCTTGGTTATTTAGTAACGTGTTGTTCAGCCTCCATGTGTTTGTGTTTTTTGTGTTTTTTTCCCTGTAATTGATTTCTAATCTCATAGCGCTGTGGTCAGAAAAGATGCTTGATATGATTTCAATTTTCTTAAATTTACTGAGGCTTTATCTGTGACCCAAGGTGCGATATATCCTGCAGAATGTTCGGTGTGCACTTGGGGAGAAAGTGTAATCTGCTGTTTTTGGGTGGAATGTCCTATAAATATCAATTAAATCTATCTGGTCTATTGTGTCATTTAAAGAAGCTTGTGTTTCCTTCTTAATTTTCTGTTTGGATGATCTGTCCATTGGTGTAAGTGAGGTGTTAAAGTCCCCCACTCTTGTTGTGTTACTGTGTTACTCTTTTATAGCTGTTAGCAGTTGCCTTATGTATTGAGGTGCTCCTATGTTGGGTGCATGTATATTTATAATTGTTTTATCTTCTTCTTGGATCGATCCCTTGATCATTATGTAGTGTCCTTCCTTGTCTCTTATAACATTCTTTATTTTAAAGTCTATTTTATCTGATATGAGTATTGCTACTCCAGCTTTCTTTTGATTTCCATTTGCATGGAATATCTTTTTCCATCCCCTCACTTTCAGTCTGTATGTGTCCCTAGATCTGAAGTGGCTCGCTTGTAGACAACATATATATGGGTCTTGTTTTTTGTATCCATTCAGCGAGCCTGTGTCTTTTGGTTGGAGCATTTAATCCATTCACGTTTAAGGTAATTATCGATATGTATGTTCCTATTCCCATTTTCTTAATTGTTTTAGGTTTGTTTTTTAGGTCCTTTTGTTCTCTTGTGTTTCCCACTTAGAGAAGTTCCTTTAGCATTTGTTGTAGAGCTGGTTTGGTGGTGCTGAATTCTTTTAGGTTTTGCTTCTCTGTAAAGCTTTTAATTTCTCCGTCAAATCTGAATGAGATCCTTGCTGGGTAGAGTAATCTTGGTTGTAGCTTCTTCCCTTTTATCATTTTAAATATATCATGCTACTCCCTTCTGGCTTGTAGAATTTCTGCTGAGAAGTCAGCTGTTAGCCTTATGGGAGTTCCCTTGTATGTTATTTGTCGTTTTCCCTTGCTGCTTTCAATAATTTTCCTTTGTCTTTAATTTTTTCCAATTTGATTACTATGTGTCTCGGTGTGTTTCTCCTGTATGGGACTCTCTGCACTTCCTGGACTTGGGTGGCTATTTCCTTTCCCATGTTAGGGAAGTTTTCGACTATAACCTCTTCATATATTTTCTTGGGTCCTTTCTCTTCTCCTCTCCTTCTGGGACCCCTATATTGCAAATGTTGTTGCATTTAATGTTGTCCCAAAGGTGTCTTAGGCTGTCTTCATTTTTTTCATTCTTTATTCTGTTCTGCAGCAGTGAATTCCACCATTCTGTCTTCCAGGTCACTTATCCGTTCTTCTGCCTCAGTTATTCTGCTATTGATTCCTTCTAGTGTAGTTTTCATTTCAGTTATTGTATTGTTCATCTCTGTTTGTTTGTTCTTTAATTCTTCTAGGTCTTTATTATACATTTCTTGCATCTTCTCGATCTTTGCCTCCATTCTTTTTCCGAGGTCCTGGATCATCTTCACTATCATTAATCTTTATTCTTTTTCTGGAAGGTTGCCTATCTCCACTTCATTTAGTTGTTTTTCTGGGGTTTTATCTTGTTCCTTCATCTGGTACATAGCCCTCTGCCTTTTCATCTTGTCTATATTTCTGTGAATGTGGTTTTCATTCCACAGACTGCAGGATTGTAGTTCTTCTTGTTTCTGCTATCTGCCCTCTGGTGTATGAGGCTATCTAAGAGGCTTGTGCAAGTTTCCTGATGGGAGGGACTGGTCTATATTCTTTAATTGCTTATTTATTCATGTAGCGTGAGGCCTGCATTGTGGATCTTACGCCTTCTTAGAAACATGAAACATCAGAATCATATTACTGTTTTATTAATAGCCATAGCATTTATAGGTTACCTCTTACCATGAGGCTAAATGTCCTTTTGAGGAAAAACAGTCATTACAAATTTCCTTTTAGCAATTCCTTACATTGGCACTAATGTAGTCAGAGGAGTCAAAGGAGAATTCTCAGTTGATAAAACCACCCTTACCTGATTCTTCGCCTTCCACTTTACTCTCCCATTTTTAATTGCAGCTTTAACAGTTGTTTACTTATTATGCCTTCATGAAATAGACTCTAATAATCCAACAGGGATCTCATCCAGTATGGGCAAAATCTCATTTCATCCATACTACAAAATAAAGGATATCTTGGTTGCTTTATTCTTATTAATAATCTTACTAATACTAGTAGTAGTCTCATCTGACCTTCTAGGAGACCCAGTAAATTATACTCCAGCTAAGCCCTTCAGTATTCCCCCTCACATGAAACCAGAATGATAGTTTTAATTTGCATGTGCAATTCTGCAATCCATTCACAGTGAATAGGAGGTGTATTAATCTTCTCAATCATGATTTTAGCTATGTTCCAATACTTCATACAGCAAAACAGTAAAGTATAACATTCTGACCTCTTAGCTAATGTTTATTTGAATTCCTAGTAGTGGGCCTATTAAACTTACATGTATTGGAAGGCAATCCATTGATCACCTATTTATTATCATCAGACAACTAGCATCTATTCTATACTTTCTTCTAATTCTTGTCCTCATACCACTAGTAAGTGTTGTTGAAAATAACCTCCTAAAATTAAGAGTCTTTTTTAGAAACAGCAACATTTCTCCCTAAGACTCAAGGAAGAAGCTCCAGCTCTCTCATCAGCACCCAAAGCTGAATTTCTGCTTAAACTATTCCCTGAACAATTTGCTTAGGGGACGTAAACACTATTGTTGAGTGCTATATATAAGTATTAAAAATTGACATCATAAAAACTAACATTACTATGTAATTTGAGAATTATATGCCCTTCACATATATAAGTACAATACATATGCTTTATCATATATAATACATAATATGTGTAATTGTGAATTATCTCATGTGTATAAGCATGTACATCAGTGTACTGATGTTATATAACACATTAAACGTTTCAGTGCACACCAGGTTCCAGCCTCTGTGAGTTTTTACAGGGGTGACTGAAGTGATTAATACTATATATAGTACATATGTGTATTAATCATACAAAATACGTTGTCAAATCATTTCCAGTCAACATGCTTATCATTGCTGATAACTAGGACTCAATGATGAAGCCACGAGAAACCATCAACTTGCCCCAAAATGTGCCTGTCTGCGTTTCTGGCCCATGAACCATACAGATTTCTGTAAATGAACTATATCTGGCATCTCGTTCTTACTTCAGGGTCATCTCAGCTTCAGGGCCATAGCACCTACTCTTTCCTCTTAAATAGGACGTCACAATGGACTCGTGACTAATCAGACCCTGCTCACACATAACTGGTTTCATGCATTTGGAACTTTTTAATTTTGGGGGATGCTGTGACTCGGCTATGGGCATCAGTGGCCTTAACACAGTCAAGCAACTTGTAGCTGAAATTAGATTGAGTATTATTTACCAGCATCATTCACCATAACGTGTCATTGAGTCAGTGGTCACAGAACATAGAGCAATTACACACATAAGTGCACATGCACATTTCAGGTAAATAGCTTGCTTAATCAAACCCTCTTACCTCCTGCTAAATCTCATACTTTGTATGCCATCAACAACCTGCCAGACTCCTAAAACAAGGCCAACATATAACTATATAAGATTTAGTTAACTTATCTAACAGTCATATTGCCCTCACTTCTCCAACCCAAAGTTAGCTAACTGCAAGCTAGCCTCCTAACTGTACCAATTACTTAGATATGTAAGGCTTATAAGGACAACCCATAGTTCTGCCATTTACTCTGAACAAAAGCAAAAATAAATGTCAGTGAGGTGCCACCTCATGCCAGTCAGAATGGTCATCACTAAAAGTCTACAAGTACTAAATGCAGGAGCAACAGGAACCCTCCTACCCTGTTACTGGGCATGTAAATTGGTACAGCCACTATGGAGAACAGTATGGAGGTTCCTAAAACAACTGAAAATAGAGTTACCATATGATCCAGCAATCCCACTCCTCGGCATATATCTGGAAAAGGCAAAAACCTAATTCAAAAAGATACATGCGCCCCAGTGTTCATAGCAGCACTATTTACAATAGCCAAGATATGGAAGCAACCGAAATGTCCATCGACAGATGAATGGATAAAGAAGATGTGATATACATACACACACACAGACACACACACACAGACACATGCACACACACGCACACACACACACTGGAATATCACTCAGCCATAAAATAGAAATAATACCATTTGTAGCAACATGCATGGAACTAGAGATTATACTAAATGAAGTAAGTCAGATAGAATGACAAATGTAATATGATTTCACTCATATGTGGAATGTAAAAAATTTGATACAAATGAACTTATTTACAAAACAGAAACAGACTCACAGACATGGAAAACAAACTTATGGTTTCCAAAGGGGAAGTGGGGGGAGGGATAAATTAGGAGTTTGGGATTAAGATCGTATTACTATATATAAAATAAACAACAAGGACCTACTGTATAATACAGGGAACTCTATTCAATATCTTGTAATAATCTATAATGGAAAAGAATCTGAAAAATAATAGCTCTATAAATATGAAAAAATATATGAAAAACATAATTTAAAAGATAATATTCTCCCAACACTAACAGTCATCATAGCACTGCTCAACATATGTTTATACATGTGGCTAAAATCCTCCACACCAGTAACTATACTTTCATTGATAAACAACAGAAACATAAAATGAGAATTCGAACATACAAAGTAAATAAACTTCCTATCATCACTAATCCTAATAGCCACATTATTACTACCCTTAACACCCATTCGATCAGTGCTGGACTAGGAACTTGGGTTAATATAGACCAAGAGATTTAGAAGGTGTAAGGAAGTATAATTTACTTAATTCCTTAAAATAAGAAGTACAGAACTCTATACCAATTGAATGCAAATCAGTTTAAGTTAAATCCTTACTGTATTGATGTGCTTCCATCCCACACACTTTTTGTTGACAGGTAAATCCTCTAGTCAACTGGCATCAATCTGTTTCTCCCGCCATCCAGAAGGAAAAGGTGGGAGAAGGATTGGCAACGTTGAAGGTGATTTTTTTTTTTTGGATTTGCAATTCACCACAGGGCTTGGCAAAAAGAGGGCACAACCTGTCTTTAGATTTACATTCCCAGGCTTGCTCAGCCATTTTACGTATGTTGACACACTGCTGATTATTTTGAACAAATCACGAAGATCAGCACTTTATATTTACTATGTGGTGCTTGAGCTGGAATAGTAGACACCGCTTTGCATCCATTCCTCCATGCTGTAGTAGGCGAACCTGAAGCAGTACCTGAAGACGAACGAATTTACAGTGTCGTCATAACATGCCATGCATTTGTAATCATGTTTTTAGTTATGCCCATTATAATTGGAGGACTTGGAAACTGATTTGTCCCACTAATAATTGGAGTACCCAATGTAGCATTTCCTTGACTACATAATAGAAGCTTTTGACTAGTTCTTCCAACATTCTTACTCCTACTCCTGTCATCAGTAGAAGCTGATGCCGGCAGTCCGTGAACCGTACACTGATCTCTACTATCCTCAGGCTATACACTTAACACAACACGCACAAAGTTCAGTGCATGATTATATTTGTAGGAGTAAATATGACTTTCTTCCCGCAGCACTTTTTGGCTTTTCGTGGATGCCCCCGAGTTATTTCCAACTGCTCTGATGTATACACAAAGTGAAATATCTTTGTATTTATAAGCTCACTCATGTAACTAACAGCAGTAATGCTAACACTTTTCTTAATTTGAGAAGCATTTGGATCCAAAGAAGAAATCTCAGCAGTATAGGTAACTGTCACTAATCTAGAATAATTACACGGATGCCCTCAACCATATCCTATGTTTGGGGGGTGTATTTATGCAAATTTAAAATAAGAAAGGAAGGAATCAAAACCTCTTCAACTGGTTTAAAGCCAACACCATAACCATTATGTCTTTTCCAATATGTGAGATGTTAGTAAAAAATCACATAACTTTATCAAAGTTAAATCAGAGGTGAAAATCCTGCATATCTCTGTAGCATATCCATTTCAACGAGGCTTCACAACGCAACATCACGTATTATGAAAGAACTTTACATTTTCATGATCACCCGTTCATCATCCTTTTTTGATAAGTTTTCTAGTTCTCTATATTATTTCTCTAATATTGACAGCTAAACTGACTCATACACATACAATAGATGCATAAGAAGTAGAAACAATTTAAATCATTCTACCAGCCATCATTCTAATCTTAATTATCCTACCATCATTATGAATTTTTTACATAATAAATGACATTAATAACCCTTCCCTAACCGTAGAAGCTATAGGCCATCAATGATACTGAAGCTAGAAATACACAGATTATGAAAACTTAAGTTTTGACTGTCCTTGAGCTCACCACAGCCTGGTAGATGGAAATTGTAAGAATATACTTCAAACAGTTTTTATTGCAATCTGTGTAGGAGTTCACTTTACACTCCTGCAAGCCTCAGAACATTACAAAGCACCTTTTCCAGTCTCAGATGGAGTATACAGGCTTCCATGGCCTATGCATGATCATTGGCTCTTGTTTCCTAATTATCTGCTTTTTACGTGAACTAAAATTTCACTGTATCTCTGATCATCGTTTCGGCTTTGAAGCTGCTGCGTGATATTGACACTTCTTAGATGTATTGTGGCTGTTCCTGTACATCTCCACTTATTGATGAGGGTCTTATTCTTTTAGTAATAATTACTAAAATTGACTTCCAGTCAAATAGTTTTGATAGAATCAGAAAAAGAATGATCAACTTTCTATTACTAGCATTATTTATGAATATATTACTAGTTTCATTACTTGTGTTTTTTACATTCTGATTTCCTGAAGTAAAGAGACAGAAAAATCAAGTCCGTACGAATGTCTGGCCCTATAGGATCACCATGCCTATCTTATTCCATAAAATTTTTTAAAGTGGCTGTTATTTTTTTCCTCTGTGATGTTGAAATTGCCCTCCCTTTGCCTCTGCCTGTAGCATCCCAAAGAAACAAATCTAATAACAACACTAATTATAGCTCTAATCCTAATTTCACTGTTAGCAATAAGTGTAGCCTACAAGTGAAGACAAAAGAGGTTAGAGGGTTCCAAATATGATAATTAGTTTAAATTAAAACATACAATTTTGAGTCATTACATTTGATTAAATTTATAGTTACTAAACTCCTTTAGTATACATAAATATTCTTCTGTCCTTTCAGTTTCCCTCTTAGGGCTATTAATGTACTGATTCTAGTTAACACCCTTCCTACTATGCCTAGAGGGAATAATATTATCCTCATTCATTATAGCAACTCTAATAATTCTTAACACTTATTTCACTCAAGCTAGCTTAATACCCATCATCTTAGTAGTATTTGTTGTTTGTGAGACTGCGGTACTTTTATCCCTTTCAGTAATAGTATCAAACACCTATGGCATAGGGGCAGGACAGGAGTAAAGATGCAGATGTAGAGAATGGAGTTGATGATATGGGGAGGAGGAAGGGTAAGCTGGGATGAAGTGAGAGAGTGGCATGGACATATACACACTACCAAATGTAAAATAGATAGCTAGTGGGAAGCAGCCGCATAGCACGGGGAAATCAGCTCGGTGCTTTGTGACCACCTAGAGGGGTGGGATAGGGAGGGTGGGAGGGAGACACAAGAGGGAGGGGATATGGGGATATATGTATACATATAGCTGATTCACTTTGTTATACAGCGAAACTAACACACCATTGTAAAGCAATTATACTCCAATAAAGATGTTAAAAAAAACACAACAAACACGGCCTCAATTATGTATACAATCTCAACCTTTCTCAATTTAAAAAATTATTATTCAAGCTGTTATATTAATACCACTGGCATAATTGTCCAGAAATAATACAATTTGAATTAATACAACTTACAATTTGCTAATTAGTTTTATTATTCTATTTCTTTTTAACCAATTTAATGACAATAGCCTTAACTTTTCATTAACCTTCTTTGACTGTCAGCGTCTTTACTGCCTCTAAAAATACTCCTCATCAGCTCATTCCATCTACCTAAAGACTTACTACTTTTTACCTTTTTTTTTTTTTTTTTTTTTTTTTTTTTGCGGTACGCGGGCCTCTCACTGTTGTGGCCTCTCCCGTTGCGGAGCAGAGGCTCCGGACGCGCAGGCTCAGCGGCCATGGCTCCTGGGCCCAGCCGCTCCGCGGCACGTGGGATCTTCCCGGACCGGGGCATGAACCCGTGTCCCCTGCATCGGCACGCAGACTCCCAACCACTGCGCCGCCAGGGAAGCCCAAGACTTACTACTTTTTAATAATTCAGTACTGAGCTCAAACATTATCTAAGTCTTCATCCAGTGTTTTCACTTGATTATCATGCAGGTTAGCTTTTATAGTAAAAATACCCCTGAATGGGTTAGAGCTCTGATTGCCAAAAGTGCAGGTAGAAGTTTCCATTGAGAAATCTAGAGGTCTTTCAGGTATGCTACTGCAATTGGTGCGTGAGGTATACCATGAATTACAATTCTAAACCCATTAACATACTACACAGTGTACCTAATGCTTATATAATTTTTATGAGGAATAATTATAACCAGCTCAATCTGTGTGTTCCTAATAGACTTACAATTATTCATCACATACTGCTTCACTGGTCAAGGGCACTTGTCATTGTATTATCCTCATCCAAACACCCTGAAGTTATATAGGGAACCACCCTCTAATAATTGCCCATGGACTCACATCACGTGTACTATCTTGCCTGGAAAACGTTTGACATCTTTGCCTGTGCTTGTATCTCATCTAGGGAAAGGTCTATTCAAGTCCTTTATTCATTTAAAATATGGGCTTGTTTGTCTTTCTGTTGATCAGTTGTAACAGTTCTTGATATATTCTGGATGGCAGTGTTTTATCACATATATAATGTGTCAGTATTTTCTATTTTTATTTTCTTTGCACTTTATGGATAGTGTCTTTTGATGCACAAAAGTTTTTAATTTTGAGGAATTGCATTTATTTTTCCTTTCATTGATTATCTCCTGGTGTCAGATCTAAGAAACCTTAGCGAAACCCAAGGTCATGAACACTTATAGCCTTGTTTCCTTTGAGATTTGATATAGTTATTCTTCAGTATTTCTTGAGGAATGGTTCCAGATGTGCCCCGTGGATACCAAAATCCACAGATGTTCATGTCTCTTATATAAAGTGGTGTAGTATTTGCATGTATCGTTCGTGCACATTCTCCTGTATACTTTAAATTATCTCTAGATTCGTCATAATACCTAATATAATGTAGATGCTATCTAAAGAACTAACTGGAAGTGAAATTCAGTATGTACACTTTGGAACCTTTGGAATTGTTTTCTGCAATATTTTATATCCATAATTGTTTGAATTCAGGGTTGTAGAACCCACGAATATGAAGGGCTGATTGACTTTTATTTATTTTAAGTGTCTTTACGGTGTGAGGCAAGGGTCAAATTTCATTCCTGTGCACGTGGATAGTCAGTTGCCTAGCACCATTTGTTGAAAAGACCATTCTTTCCTTAACTGAATGTTGTCTGCCTATGTCAAAAATTATTCTAGCAGGATGGGTTTATTTGGGGGTTGTTTATCCAGTTTCCCTTATATGTATATCTTTATGCTAGTATCACAGTGTTTCATTTACTGTTGCTTTGTACTGAGATTTTAAATTGGCAAATGTGTGCCTCCAGCTTTGATTTTACTCTTCAAGTTTGTTTTTGCTTCTCAGGGGTCCCTAGAAAATCCATATGAATGTTATAATCAGCTTCCCAAATTTTCACTGAGATCACCTTGACTCTAGATCTCTTTGTGCATTATTGCCATATTAACAATATTAAGTTTTCCCATCACCGGGAGATGGCTTTGTATCTATTTAGGTTTTCTTTCATTTATTTCAGCCATGTTTTTTCATTTTCTGGGTACCAGTCTTGAACCTTGATTAAAGCTATTCCTAAATATTCTAAGCATATTGACATTATTTAAAATGGAGCTCCCTTCTTAAATTCCTTCCGAGTTTATTAACTGGTAGTTTATAAAAGTAAGTAGAGGGACTTCCCTGGTGGTCCAGTGGTAAAGAATCCACCTTGCAATGCAGGGGACGCTGGTTTGATCCCTGGTCAGGGAACTAGGATCCCACATGCCTCGGGGCAACTAAGCCCGTGCCACAGCTACTGAGCTCTCGCACCTCACCTAGAGAGCCTGCGTGCTGCAAACTCCAGAGTCCACGTGCTCTGGAACCCATGTCCTACAACTAGAGAGAGAAAACCCGCGTGCCACAACTACAGACAAGGCTGTGCACCGCAACGAAGGTACCGTGTGCTGCAACTAAGACCCGATGCAGCCAAAAATAAATAAATAAAAAATAAATCTTTAAAAAAGAAGTAAATAGCTTTTTGTGTATTGATATTTTGTCTTGTTATTTTGTGAATTAGTTGGCTAGCTGAAATTATTATTATTATTTTTTTTTTTTTTGCGGTACGCAGGCCTCTCACTGCTGCGGCCTCTCCTGTTGCGGAACACAGCCTCCGGACGCGCAGGCTCAGCGGCCATAGCTCATGGGCCCAGCCGCTCCGCGGCATGTTGGATCTTCCCGGACTGGGGCACGAACCCATGTCCCCTGCATCAGCAGGCGGACTCTCAACCACTGCGCCACCAGGGAAGCCCTGAAATTATTTATGCTTTAAACTTATATATATACAGATGATGTCAACTGTATAGTGAAAAGACTTGGTTTTAATTTCTACTTTCATATCTGGATCCCTTTTATGTCTTTCCTCATGGATTTGGGTAGAACTTCCAGTACAACATTGAGCAGCAGTGGTTAAAGGCACCATCCTGACCTTGTTTCTGATGTTCAGAAGTAAACCTTTCAGTCTTCAATAATGAACATGACATTTGCTGCATGGTTTGCACAATGCTCCCCATCATTGTGAAAAAATGTGCTTTTACTCCTACTTTTGTGAGTGTTTATATCATAAAATAGGACTGGAATTTGTTTAGAGTTTTTCCTTCATCTAGTGATATAATCATGTTTTTAAAAAAATACTTATTTATTTGGTTGCACCGGGTCTTAGTTGCGGCAGGTGGGCTCCTTAGTTTTGGCTCTCTGGCTCCTTAGTTGCAGCATGTGGGCTCCTTAGCTGTGGCAGGCAGCCTCCTTAGTTGCGGCTCGACAACTCCTTAGTTGTGGACCACGGGCTCCTTAGTTGTGTCATGCGAACTCTTAGTTGCACATGCATGTGGGATCTAGTTCCCTGACCAGGGATTGAACCCAGGCCCCCTGCATTGGAAATGTGGAGTCTTATCCACTATGACACCAGGGAGGTCCCTAATCATGTGTTTTAACTTCTCACAATTATTGTCATGTATTACATTGGTTGGTTCTATTTAATAATTTATTACATTTCTTGGTTTAAATGTTAATGATGTGGAATTTCTGTTGTAGAGACATTTGTTAGTGGTGCAAAATCTTTTCAGTGGGGTGTCGTTTCATACCACTATTGTGGAAGATTCTTACGTCCATTTTTGAAGTTTTATTGCTCTTTTTTGTTTTTGTTATACACTTATGTGATTGGATTACACTGTGGATGCCGTAGGTGGTTCAGAGAACTAAGACTCTGGCTGCAGGTAGTGTGGGAGCAGACCGGCTGTAATGAGGTTAGGGTTTATGGCTAGAGTATGCAGCGAAAAGTTTTGGTTGGGGGGTAGGAAGATGAGGGAATAGGGGGTGAGGGTTAGGGTTAATGTTTAGGGGTACTCTTTACAGTTGAGGGTTAGGGGTTGGGGGTCAGGGTCAGGGTCAGGGTCTGGGTCCAGGTTCTGGTCAGCCTCGGGGTCAGGGTTAGGGTTAGGGTATGTATGTATTGTTAGGGCCCATGGCAGGTCACTTCAAAATATCTCTTAAAGATATATTGATTATTTTAAATTAATGTTACTGAAGAAAAGACCCACGCAAGACAGACACTTTCCACCTCCTGTTTGTCTCCTTGAAAGCAGGGAATAAATCTCTCCTGCAATAGGTACACGCCTGGGGCTGAGGTCTGAGGGCTCAGGGCTGCAGGCGTGCTGGCTCCTGCAATTCAATTCATTCTGGGAACCTTATGTCGTGACTACTGAGGTGCCAGTTAGCTTTGTGGTGACCAAAGCCAGCTCCTCTCTCTGCCTATTTCTGAGAAAAGGCCTGAGTCTGAGCCACTCTAGACTCTGGATTTCTTGGCATATGGACTGACCCGCACCCTCTCATCCTGCTAACCCCTCATCCAGAAAATGAACAATGCACGCACCCCCCTTCCCAATACCCAACAAACAGGCAGATATCCAGCTGCTCTCCTTCTACCTCAGCCTCTCCAGAGGGTCACTCTCTTAGAAATATCTTAAGCTCAATGACATACCGCTGTCTCCCTTTCTCTGGCACAATGCCATCCTTGGGTGAGCCCCGTCTTACGTTGGCACGATGGCCTTGCTCAGGTGAGCTGGAGACAAAACCCAAAGTGGCCCAATGGTAGCACTGTACATCGAAAATGACCTACACACCAAATCGGCCATAAACGTGGTGCCCAGAGACCAGAGATGTGCGTGTGCCTCCAACAGTGCTCAGGAGACCCCGGCATCTATCATCCATCTTCTTCACAGTCTTCTGACCTTTGGTCTTCTTCTTTTCAGCTGGTATCTTGCTAGATTGTTCATGGAGAAGTTAGATTCTACCTTGCAAGAGCAGAATCATCTTCCAAACACATGAGAAGGGAACAGGCATGGTCTGCACCCATCTTATCCTCCTCTGCCTGCCCAGCCCATCATGTCAGAAATATGTGTCCCTCCTCCTGTCAGAAGCCAACCCCCAGGGAAAGGACTTGGTTGTGAAGGAAACCAGAATATTGTCTTGAGCTACAGACACTTTAAAAAGCAGCAAAAACAAAACAAACCCCCCTATACGGCAGGTGCAGGAAGGGCGTGCTGGGCCTTCCCCTCTTTCTTCTTGGAAGCAGGAGATAACATCTCCATCTCCCCATCCACCGACCCCCATGTAAGTGGTCCATCCTCTGCTGGAAGGGGAATGACGTTGTTGTCAAGGGCAGAGTGTGGAGAGTGAGAGAATTCTGTGCAAACAGACCTTGTTCAACATAATTCTCAACCTCCTCAGCCTCCCCACATAGTGTAGTTCCTTTTCCGCAACCACCTCTCTTTGTTCAACCCAACAGAAAAGCATTTGGGTTTTGCCACTTCTCTGGGTCTTTCTTCATTTCCTTAGGAGGGCGCCCTGGGTCATGTAAAACTCATGGGAAATAAATGTGGGTGCTTCTCTCCTGTGAATCTATCCCATGTCCATTTAATTCTCAGGACCAGCTGTCAACCCTAAGAGGATGAAAGTATGGTTTTGTCTTGGCGACATCTTTCTTGCCGACATCATTGAATTCTACCTCCTTCTTTGGCTTGATTCCTCAGTATGCTGACATACTCTCAGCTACCATCTTCAGAAACTGAAAACGAAGCACATTCTTACCATATGATCCAGCCCTCGAACTCCTTGGTATCAATGGACCCAAATGAGTCAAATGCTTATATCTACACAGAAACCTGCACCCAGACATTTAGGGCAGCTTTATCCATAAGTTGCAGAACTTGGAAGCAACCAAGATGTCCTTTAGCAGGTGAATGGACACACAGACTGGACTCCATCCATGCAACAGAATGTTCTTCAGCACTGAAAAGAAATGAGTGATACGGAGCCACGGAGAGACGGGAGGGGCACCTTAAGTGCATATCACTCACTGAAAGAAGGCAATCTGGAAAGGTGGCATAGCTTAGGGTACCAGCTACATATGACATTCCAGAAAAGGCCAACCAAGAAAGGGTGAAAAGGTCAGTGTATAGCCAGGGGTTTGTGGCAGGGTTGAGTGGTGGTGGGTGATAAATAGGTCAAGCACAGAGGATTTTTAAGGCAGTGAAGCTATACAGTGTGGTACATTCGTGGTGAGATACATTTGTCAAAACGCGTCTAATGTACAACACTAGGAGTGATACCTAATATAAACGCTGGACTCGGGTGTCCGGTGGATTCATCTGTAGTAACCAGCACACAGAATGCTGATAGGGTAGTTGGGGAGGCGGAGGCTTTGAGCAGCTGTGTGTGGGGCTGGGGGTGGGAGGGTGGGATGACGGAATAGCATCAGCAGAGCAGGGGCCACATGACACTTCTCTGCACTCCGCCCAACTTTGCTGTGAACTCAAAACTTCTTTAAAAAAGAAAGCCTATTTAAACAAACAAACATTCCAGTGGTATCCCATGGCTGCTCTCTTCAAGTCCTGTTTGTGCCACTTGAGAGTCACACTTCAGCGGACATTGTCCTTTCAACCCGCACCCTTTATTTATTTTTAAAATTTATTTATTTGATTTGTTTTTAATTTTGGCTGCGTTGGGTCTTCCTTGCTGGGTGCGGGCTTTCTCTAGTTGCAGCAAGGGGGAGCTACTCTTCGCTACGGTGCGTGGGCTTCTCATTGCAGTGGCTTCTTTTGTTGCGGAGCCCGGGCTCTAGGCGAGCAGGCTTCAGTAGTTGTGGCTCGCAGGCTTTAGAGCGCAGGCTCAGTAGTTGTGGTGCGTGGGCTTAGTTGCTCCGTGGCATGTGGGATCTTCCTGGACCAGGGCTCGAACCCGTGTCCCCTGCATTAGCAGGCAGATTCTTAACCACTGAGTCACCAGGGAAGCCCAACCCGCATGCTTTTTTTTTTTTTTTAATATCTTTATTGGGGTACAATTGCTTTACAATGGTGTGTTAGTTTCTGCTTTATAACAAAGTGAATCAGTTATACATATACATATGTTCCCATATCTCTTCCCTCTTGCGTCTCCCTCCCTCCCACCCTCCCTATCCCACCCCTCCAGGCTGTCACAAAGCACCGAGCCAATATCCCTGTGCCATGCGGCTGCTTCCCACTAGCTATCTACCTTACTACGTTTGTTAGTGTGTATATGTCCATGCCTCTCTCTCGCCCTGTCACAGCTCACCCTTCCCCCTCCCCATAACCTCAAGTCCGTTCTCTAGGAGGTCTGCGTCTTTATTCCTGCTTTACCCCTAGGTTCTTCATGACATTTTTTTTTTCTTAAATTCCATATATATATGTGTTACCAACCCGCATGCTTTTAAAGTTTCATCTGACATCTGCTTTTTATCTCACTACACTCTTTTCTTGTTTTTAAGATAGTATTGTTTTCTTCTTTTTTATTTTTAAAATTAATTAATTTTTTGGCTGTGCTGTGCGGCTTGCGGGATCTTAGTTCCTCAACCAGGGATTGAACCTGGGCCCTCGCCAGTGAAAGTACCGAGTCCTAACCACTGGACTGCCAAGGAATTCCCTTTTTCTCTCTCTTTTTTTAAAATTGATGTATAGTTGACAGGTAATATTATGTTAATTTTCTGGTATACAACATAGTGATTCTATATTTTTATACATTACAAAATGATCACAAGGGTAAGTCTAGTTACCATTCGTCACTGTACAATGTTATTACAGTATTATGGACTCTATTCCCTATTCTGTACATTACATCACCCTGACATTTGTTTTATAACTGGAATTCGGTACCTCCAATCTTTCTCACCCTTTGCACGCATGCCCCCACTCCTCTCCCCTCTGGCAACCACTAGCATGTTCTGGGGATCTACGAGTCCATTTCTGTTATGTTGTGCTTGTTCACTTTTTTTTTTAATTAATTAATTTCTGGCTGTGTTGGGTCTTCGTTGCTGCGTGGGCTTCTCTCTAGTTGCAGCAAGCGGGGGCTACTCTTCGTTGTGGTGCACGGGCTTCTCACTGCAGTGGCTTCTCTTGTTGCGGAGCACGGGCTCTAGGCATGCGGGCTTCAGTAGTTGTGGCTTGCAGGCTCTAGAGCGCACGCTCAGTAGTTGTGGTGCACAGGCTTAGTTGCTCCGCGGCATGTGGGATCTTCCCAGACCAGGGCTCGAACCCGTGTCCCTTGCATTAGCAGGCGGATTCTTAACGACTGCGCCACCAGAGAAATCCCTGTTCACTTGTTTTGTTTTGTGGTTTCTACATATAAATGATGTCATAAGGTATTTCTCTTTCTCTGTCTGCCATATCTCACTTAGCACGATAGGTCCATTCATGTTATTGCTAGATATCATTTTTTTTATGGCTGAGTCATATTCCATTGTGTGTGTATATGTGTATGTATATATATGAAAACTTCTTTATCCACTCGCCAATCGATGGACACTCTGGTGGCTTCCGTGTCTTGGCTATTGTCAATAAAGCTGCCGTGAACATAAGGGTGTGTATATCTTTTTTCTTTTTTTAAAATCTTTATTGGAGTATAATTGCTCTACAATGGTGTGTTAGTTTCTGCTTTATAACATGGTGAATCAGTTATACATATACATATATCCCCACATCTCTTCCCCCTTGCGTCTCCCTCCCTCCCACCCTCCCTTCCTCACCCCTCTAGGTGGTCACAAAGCACCGAGCTGATCTCCCTGTGTATATCTTTTTGAATTTGTGTTTTTGTTTCCTTCAGAAAGATCCCCCCGAGTGTAATTCCTGCATCATATGGTAGTTCTATTTTTAATTTCTTGAGGAACCTCTGTACTGTTTTCCACAGTGGCTGCACCAATGAGAATTCCCAAGAGAATGCGTGAGGGTTCTCCTCATCCTCGCCAAGGCTTGTTATTTGTTGTCTTTTGGACGATAGCCAAGTTTTTAGGTGTGAGGTGATAATCTCATTGTTCTTTTGATGTGCGTTTCCCTGATGATAAGTGATATTGGTCATAGTTTCATATGTCTCTTGGCCATCTGTACGTCCTCTTTGGAAAAATGTTCGGTCCCAAGTTTTAATTGGGCCTTTGCTTTTTGGCGGTTCAGTTGTGTGAGTTCTTCATCTATTTTGGATATGAACCCCTTTTCAGACATATTGTTTGCAACTATTTTCTCACATTCGGTAGGCTGCCTCTTCATTTTGTGGATGGTTTCCTTGGCCACTGAAAACCTTTAAAGTTGGGTGGAGTCCCATTGGTTTATTCTGCTTTTGTTCCCCTTGCTTGGGGAGACAGATCCAGAAAATATTGCTAAGACGGATGTCAGAGAGCAGACTGCTTATGTTTTCTTCGAGGAGCTTTATGGCTTCAGGTCTTACGTTGAAGTTATTTGATTCATTTTGAGGTTGCTTGTGTAGGTGGTATAAGAAAGGATTCCTGTTTGATTCTTGTGCATGTAGCTGTCCTGTTTTCCCACCACCATTCGTTGAAGAGGCTATCTTTTCCCCATTGTATAGTCTCACCTCCGTTGTCATAGATGAATTGACCATATATGCCTATGTTTATTTTGGGGCTCTCAATTCTGTTCTATGGATCTCTGTGTATTTCTTTTGTTCCTATACCCTACTGTCTTGATTATTCTAGATATGTAGTATAGTTTGAAACAGGGAGTGTGATATGTCCAAATTTGTGCTTCTTTCTTAAGTTCGTATTGACTATTCAGGTTCTTTTCTGTTTCCTTACACATATTAGAATTCTTTGTTCTAGTTCTCATAAAATTCCATTGGTATTTTGATAAGAATGGCATCAAATCTCTAGATTGCTCTGGGGTGTGGAATGATTTTAACAATATGAATTCTTCCAATCCATGAACACATTATATCTGTCCATTTGTTTGTGTCGTCTCCAATTTCTTTCATCAGTGTCTTCCAGTTTTCTGAGTACAGGTCTTTTACCTCCTGGGTTAGATGTATTCCTAGGTATTTCATTTTTGTTAATATCATTGTCAATGGGGTGTTTTCTTAATTTCTCATTCTGATAGTTTGTTGCCAGTGGATAGAGATGCAACCGATTTCTATAGGTTAATTTTGTATCCTGCAACTTAACTGAATTTTCCACTGAATTCCATTTGTTTTGGGGGGGTCATCTTAAGGATTTTCTAAATAAAACATCATGTCGGGACTTCCCCGGAGGTGCAGGGGTTAAGACTCCGCGCTCCCAATGCAGGGGGCCTGGGTTCCATCCCTGGTCAGGGAACTAGATCCCACACGCATGTCACAACTAAGAGTTCACATGCCACAACTAAGGAGCCTGCCTGCTGCAACTAAGGGGCTCACGTGCCACAACTAAGACCCAGCACAACCAGAATAAATAAATGAGTAAATAAATAAATAAATGACATACAAAACATCATCTCATCTACAAACAGTGACAGTTTTACTTTTTCCTCTGCCATTGGATTCTTTTTATTTCTTTTTCTCATCTAATTACTATGTCTAGGACTTCCTAGACCATGTTGAATGAAAGTGGTGAGAGTGGTCAGGGTTAGAGTTAGGTTTAAGTACAATTCGCCTTCTTCCCCTTCCTCCCTCCCCATCTCTCTGAGGCCTCCAGGAAGGACAGGACTAGTCCTGGGTCACACATGACTCAGGGAGTTGATCTGGACCACTGTTTCTCTGCCCCCAGGATAGTTTTGTGTAATATCTCTGTGCCTTCTTTGACCAGGTGTCCATTTAGAGCTTTCCCTATTTTTAATGGGGTTGTGTTGGAGTACTTTGTATATTTTGAGACAAATTCTTTATTAGATACGTTTGCAGTTTTTTTCCCCCACTTTGTGTTGCCTTTCGATTTTCTGAATGAGGTTTTTCACACAGTAGAAATCTTTAATTTTATAAAGTCCACAGAACCCCTTGTTTTTCTTTCTGGACTGCTTTTTTGTGTCGTGTGTTAAAACCACAAAACTTGTGATCTACATGACCAAGCCCAAGCTCATATCAATTTTCTTTTATGCTTTCTACTATAATTTTGAATAGTTTTGCATTTAAAACTTGTCTCTGAATAATTTTGAGTGAATTTGATGTAAGTTGTAAAGCTTGTGTCTACATTCATTTTATTCCATACGGTTTCCAATTCATTGTTCCTTAACTACTTTGGAGAAACGATGGGATATTGTCTTCCTTTGAATTTCCACAATTTAATGGGTGCAGCCAGCAGGGGGCACTGTCTCCAGTGACCCGTGTGGGAGGCGCGGCCTGCACTTCCCGCACCCACCACAGGGTGGCGCTGATCCCGCCTTTCTGACCCACAGCGCATGCGCGTTCCCCGCGGACCGGGCTCTGAGCGCAGCTGAGCGGAGTTGTGTCTCCTCAAGCACTGCCGAGCTGCGGCTGCTGACGGGCGCTCGGTCTCCTCAGGACTGGCTGGGGTTTCGGCTTCAGGACAACGTGGGGCTGCGTCCACGCTGACGGGAGCTGGGTTTCCTGAGGATGGAGGCGTCGCCGGAGGAACACGTGAGGAGACAGTGAGGAAAAGTGTGGAGAAGTTTCCTGGGGGCGACTGGCGGCTGAGGGGGCCCGTATTCGTGCGACCCAGGAAGGGCTTGGTGTGCAAAGCTGGGTGTTTGGTCAGGCTGGTGCGCGGTGGAGCCGCGTGGGTTATGGAGTGTGCAGTCTTCCCCGCACCGTTTACGTGGGCTGCCCTTCCGCTCGGTGTGTCCCTGGCCCCCTTGTCGTAACTTAACGGCCCCCCCCCCCCCCACTGTGCGGGCTGGTTTCTGGGCTCTGCGTCCTGTCCCTCAGGTCTGTGCGTCTGTTATGAGCCAGTTCCGCACTGTTTTGGGGACTGTAGCTTCGTGATGAAGTGTGAAGTCAGGGAGGGAGATGCCTGCGGCCCGTTCTCTTTTCTCAGGGTCGCCTTGGCTCTTCGGGGTCCTTTGTGGCTCCACACACATCTTAGGAGGATTTGCTCCATTTCTGTGAAAAACACCATTGGAATATCAGGACGGCCTGCCTTCCCTGTGTGCACCGCTTTGGGTAGAACGGACATTTTAGCAACAGTAATTCTTGCGTTCCATGAGCACGGGGAGTCTTTCCACCGACTTGTGTCTTCTTCAGTGTCTTCATCAGTGTCTTAAAGTTTTCAGGTCTTTCACATCCTCGGTTAAATTTATTCCTTGGTATTTTGTTCTTTTTGATGCAGTTGTAAATAGGGTTTTTTTTCTCTTTCTGATTGTTCATTATTAGTGTTTAGAAATGCAGTTGAGTTGTGTGTACTGATTTTGCGTCTTTACTGAATTCATTTATTATTTCTAACAGTTTTTTTGGGTGGAATGATGTGGAAAATTGAACTTCCAAAACCCCGCTGTTTCTACCACATCCAAGTCATCCAAAACAGGGAAGAAAGGGAAGTCCTTTATATTGGGAAGTCCTGATAAGTCTTTCCACAGTGCCTCTAAATGACATGTGGACTTGGGGTGAACTGGATCTGGGTAAGGCTTGGCCTCTGTATGAAGTTTGATGTTTCCTCTGCCTTTCTGGCATGGTTTTGACATGGTGTTTTGAAAAGTACTTGACTTTCCAGTAATTTCAAACGTTCAGACAGCTTTACATACAGAAAAGCAAGTCTTGTATCTTGATTAAATATATTCCTAAATATTAATGTTGACATTATTTAAAATGGAATTGTTTTCATAAGTTCCTTTTCAGATTATTTATTGCTAGTATATATGTATAAGATAGATTTTTGTGAATTGATATTTTTTTCTATAACTTTGCTGAATTACTGCTTAATCAAATAATTTTTTGTTGTTATAGGAAGTTTTATATATAAGATGGTGTGATCTGTGTTCTGTGAATAGACACAGTTTTAATTCTTCCATTCACATATGGATGCCTTTGGTTTCTTCCCTCAAAACTCTGGGTAGAACTTCCAGTACACTATTATCAGCGGTGGAGGCCAGCTTCCTGGCCTTGTTCCTGATTTCAGGAGTGAATCTTTCAGTTTTTAACATGGCGCATGGTGTTTGCTGTGGCTTTGTATACTGCTCTTTTTCATATTGAACAAACTTCCTTTTATTCCTACCTTCTTGAGTGCTTGTATCATGAAATAGCACTGGATTTTGATTATAGCTTTTCCTGCAGTAATTGATAGGATCATGTGCTTTGACTTCACTTCTTTATAGTTCTTCAGTACATTGCTTAGGTTTAATATGTTGAACAACCTGACATTTCCGGTGTGGAGATACTTGCTTATGGCATCATCCATTTAATGTTCCGTTGGCTCCATGTTGTTCTAATTTTGTGGAGGATTCTTGCTTTCATATTTCTAAGGTATACTGGTGTACTTTTCTTTCTCATGATGTATTTGTGTGACTTGATTAGACGTGGCTTGGTGTTGGTGCTTTGAAGGGTCAGCATTAGGGCTGGGTCTGGGTCATGGTTGCCCTAAGTGACCCCACCCGTCGCAGCCCAGGTCGCCCGCCTCTGACCACCGCGTCCCCCCGCCAGCTCCGGCCCGGCCCTCTAGAGACTCCCCCGTACCTGGAGGGCAGGGCTGACCGTCCCTCGGCCTCCCTCCCCCCGCTGCCCGTCCGTCCGTCCTCCCTGAGTCAGGACACCACGTCCTCCTTGAGGCTCCTGGATTCCGGCCTAGGGGACCCACACGCCCCCACGAGCTGTGTAGACCACGAGGCTTGTCACCTCAAGAGGCCCCGGAAGACGGACTCCCCGGGAGCTCAGAATGGGACTTTGTGTGCAGATGGACCACTGCAGAGCTGCCCGGGGTGAGCCGAGGTCACAGACCTGTGTGCGGGCGTCCTCATGGGGGGCATTTCGACCCAGACACACGGGGGAGAAGGCGATGTCATGGCAGAGACGGAGACAGGGCTGGGAGTGGCCTGGGACCGACTGACCCCAGAACCCGCGGAGGAGCGGGCCCCCAGCACCTTGACCTCGGGCTCCAGGCGTGAGAGGAAGCGTCCCCTCTCCGAACCCTGCCCCCCATCTGGTGTTCTGTGCTGGGGCCACAGGAATCCCACACCCGGCCTTCGGGGCACAGCACTGTGCCTGCTGACACCCAGGACCGTCACTGGCTGCCCCCACTCAGGGCATGACCCCCACTCCTCCTTGGGGAGGGACCCAGGGCCCCGGACCCCCGTCCCACACGTCCCCGTCACAGTGACCTCCTTCCCTCCCCCAGCCAACCCTGGGGCATCTCGGTCCCCAGAAAGGAGCTGCAGCAGTGAGGTGACCTCGGGGAGTGGCCACAGGCCACCGCACCCACCCAGAGACCTGAGTGTGGCCATCTGAGAAGGAACCCACCAGCCCCCTGACCCAGGCGCCCCGTTTCACAGGGCAGGTCCTGTTGCCAAGTCTCTGGAGGGGGGTGTCGAACAGGGGTGACTGAGGCCTGTGAACATGTGGGCCAGAGAGGTCCTCCCCAGGAGCCCAGGCACAGTGAGCCCAGGGCGTGTGCATCCCTCCCCTCCTGTACCCCACGGAGTGAGGATAAAGCCCCAGTGACCCCCAAGAAGAGACAAGACACCCAGAGGACTAGACCATCCACAGAGCGGGGACTGAGTGTCCACCTCATTTCCCTGGAGAGAACAGTGTGTTCACTGGGACTGCAGCCGGGCCCATGTGCCCACAGACACCCAGCTTTAGTGAACCAGCCACACAGAAAACACCCTACCAGGGGCCCCTGTGTTAGTAGACGCAGCCTTCGGGGGAGGGGGCCGGCCCGAGCAAGGATGCACGTGCTCCAGCGCCGGACACGCACTGCCCGTCCCGCTGCCCATCTCCCGGCCCCCTCCTGCACCCTGTGGCCTCACCCCCTCAGGAACCCTGCTCTCCAGGCTCCGAGCACCCACATTTCCCACCTCCATCCCATCACTCTCCACTTCAATGTGCCCATTTCCCCGCCAGGTGAAGAGCGCGCACTGGTGTTTTCAGCAGCATAGACCAAGCTTCCTTTCTCTTGCCGGCTGGGGTCTGGCCAGACACCAGGAGCTTCCATCGTTGCGAGGCTAGGTGCCGCCCTGCAGGGAGTAGCCCTGATCCTGCCCTGAGTATAACAGCTTCAGGGAATTCTGGGAGCAAGGAAAAAGAAGCCGCGGAGGGGGTCCCCTACCCTGCAGTTGGGGATCAGAAGTCGGTGGGGAGGATCTTGGGGCCCTGGAATCTGAAGGGCCCCCCTACCAGGGGAGGGGTGGGAGACCCTGGGTGGTAGTTAAGCTGAGTCCAAGGCCCTCCTGCGTAGGAGGCTTCCTAGCCCCGGGGATCCTGAAGAGGCCGGCTCCCTCCTCCCCTCCACCTGCAGGCCTGGTCCCTGCTCTTGAGAGATTCCCTAGGGTGGGGTCCTGGTGCTGGAGGTGCCCTGATGCTGTGGCCTCCTGAGTCTCCAGTGAGGATAATGGGAGTGGGGGAAGACCTGTTCACAGAAAGGGAGCTTCTGCCGGAACAGAGCCTGGGTCTGCTGCCCCCGACCCCAGGTGCACTGGGGCAGGAATGTGAGAGCTAGAATTTGGCTAGAATGCAACTGTGAGACCCTGAGGGGTGAGGATTGGCTGACCTGGGCAGCCTGACCCTGCCGGCCAGCCCTCCCCAGGTGTGCCTGCGTTGAGGTCAATATAAACACCGCTCCAGGTAGCAAGAGCCCCTGCAGCTGGGCCTGACGCCATATTCTCTGCCCCGTCAGCAGTCTCGGGGCTGGGCTGCTGGGAGGGAGTGAGGGGCCCCGGCTCTGTGGGTGGCCCGCTGTGAGTGGGGCTCTGCTGGACTTTCTGCAGGAGTTGCCAGGCTGCTACCTGCTAAAGGAGAGTATGTGTCACTCATATCTTCTGCTGGAATTTCTCCCCGGGCAGAGGTGAGGAAGGAAAAACGCAGTGGGGGCCGGGACAGGAGGGGTACCTCAGACAGGGAAATGGAAAGCTTCCAGAAGAGCGCCCGTGGCCAGGAGCATCCTGGCTGGCCTGCAGGCACCAACTCGGCCTGCGTGCTGTGGCTGGTGTGACTCCAAGCCCTTTCCTCTAGGCTTTCAAGTCCTTGCACACATTCCGGTGTTTTACCTGGGAAGGGTGGGAACAGTTCAGCAGCAGCTGGCCTGGGGCTCAGCTCACGTTTACTCACAGACGCCTCGGCACCGTCCCCCAGCCTTGCAATGAGGACACTCCTTGTGGGGGAGCTGCTGGCTGCATGGGAGACGATTCCCCACCTTTGACCAACTTCAGAATTGTTTACCACTGGAGCAAGTGCCCTGATAGGGTTTTCCTCTGTATAACTAGTGGGTTCTTGATTAGCAACGTGAAGGGTGACATCAGAAGTCCTGAATCAGGATGGAAATACTTATCCCCAACAGGTACAGGCGTAAAAACCTGGGGAGGCTGTGTGCAGCCGGCACCCTTAGGGATGGGCTTCCGACTGACCCCTCAACATTCTGGTGTCCAGCCACTGCTTTAGGATTTCTGAGGCCCAATGCTGACCATAAGCGTTCTGTAATCCAGCCTCTGTGGGCCTTTAATGAGGCCCGCACTCCAGGATCCTACGGAGCAGGGTCTGTGTGACCATTCTGTGGCTTCTGTAACAAATGACCACAAGCTGGGTGGTTCAGAACAACAGGAATTCATCCTCCCCCAGTCCTGGAGACCAGACATCTGAGATCAAGGTGTTGCAGGACAGAAGTCTCTCCAAAGGCTCCAGGATAGGGTTCTTCCTGCCTTTTCCAGCTTTTGGGGGCTCCAGGCATTCCCAGGCTTGCGGCTGCATCCCTCCCGTCTCTGCCTCTGTCTTCACGTGGCTTCTCCTCTGTGCCTGTGTTTCTCCTCTTTTGTCTCTCATAAGGACTTTCTCAATTGGATTGAGGGCCACCCTAACCCAGGATGACCTGACTTCGAGATCTTTAACTACATATAGAAAGACCCTTTTCCCAGATATGGTCCCATTCACATGTTCTGGGGGGGGGCACGTCTTTCGGGGCCAGCATTCAACCCATTGCCTGTGTATAAAATAACGCTCATTTTAGGAGATTGCCAAGGTTCCCTATAGACTGGCACAGACAGCAGCCATGTGGGTGGGGTCTGGGCAGAGTGAGGACCCTGGAATCACCTGGAAAGGATGAAGTCCTGGCTGCATTAGGTGAGCTCTTCTACCACGGGGCATGTGGAAACAGCCACTCCACTCTGTCCGTGGAACGGGACCCAGTGCCGAGTCCAGAAATGGTTATATTGGAAAGCTGGCTCTCCTGGGATTTCATCATCAATTGTATCATGTAACCAATAACTACGGGCTTGGGGGAATCGGTTTCTGGAACGTGATGACAGCACTGTCTCTTTAGGCTCATCCAGCCTAGAATAGGAATGTTTGAAGGAGAAGAGTTTGGGAGATTGTGAAGCTTGGTTGTCAAGGAAACTGAGAAGGTTTGTCAAGGAAACTTCTCCCTTAAACTGAAGGCAGGGCTGCTAGAGCTGAACTCCAGGGATCTATTAAAGGGGCTTCTCTGAAGCACCATCCCCTGAGAGGTGGTCTCAGCATGAGCTGGGGTTTGAGAAAAGTGTGACGAGATGAAGCCTGACTTTCTGTGACAGCTGGGGAGGGGTCTGTAAAGCACCTTGGGTTTTAAGGTAAAGTTTGTTGCTGGAACAAAGTGTCTCCCAAAACTGGGCTGGAGCTCAAGATGTGTCTGTCCCCTTCTTGTGAGAGTCCAGGACAGGTGAGTGTCAGGTCCCAGGCTCTGGCCCCCTTGTTTCTCCTCCCTGCTTCCAGGTGAGGTCTCCAACCAGCAGGGTGGGGTGACCAACTGGGCTTCATGCCCTCTGTCGTAGGATGCAGGCTGGCCAAGGCCCTCCCCAACTTCACCTGTTTCCCTTGGTAACAGGAGGCACTATGCCCCAGCTGGAAGGGGTGGGAAAGCTGGGAGGTGCAGGGTAGCTGTGAACAGGAAAAAGGGAAATGGGTTCTGATGGGCAGCTGCGCGGCCCTGTTGTGACGGTCACCTGGACGGTAGCGCACAGACACTGGGTCCTGTGAAGCTTCAGTGCTTTGTGGTTCTGGAAATCCTATAGGAGACGGTCCACAGCAGGTGAAGCTAATGCTCTCAGTGGAGCTGGTGAAGCCAAAGATCTGCAGTTCAGACTGAAGGTGCCGATGTACATACAGGACAAAACCATCTCGTGGGATTGGACTTCAGGCACGTTTAACATGAATGCAGCCATGTTAATGCCTAGCATCTTCTATCTTGTGCTTCCCCTCAGGGACCCCCTCTTCAGTTCCGGTGGTTCCTGTAACCCATGTACAGGGGGATGGAGAGTGGGCTCTGTCCAGTCTGAGCCCTGAGTTAACCCTGCGTGTGAGTCTGCTCAGGACCGCCGTAACAAATAGCACAGACAGGGCAGCTTGGGTAACAGACCTATCTCCCAGTCCTGGATGCTGTCGGAGATCAAGGTGTGTGCACGCTGGCTTCTCCTGAGGCCTCTCTCCTTGGTGCTTAGACAGCCATCTTCTCCCCAGGTCCTCACATGGTCTCCCCCTGTGCCTATCTGTGTCCTAATCTCTTCTTGTAGGACATCAATCTTATTGGATTAGGATCCACCCTAGTGACCTCATTTTTACCTTGATCACCTCTTTAAAAATCCCATCTCCAAATACAGCCGCATCCTGGGGTCCTGGGGGTTAGGGATTCAGCATGTGAATTTGGAGGGACGTGACTGAGCCTATACCATCCTCCTTAGGAACCAAGTGTGCTTCAGTCCTTCCTTCCGTCAAGTCACACGAGTTGATGTAATGGCTCAAGGAGTGGCCACTTGTGCAGAGTTTGCGTCCCAGCTGGGGAACCCTTCTCTGCTGTCTCTGATCAGGCCGTGGCAGTGCCGGCCTAGTCCTGAGGTGAGCAGTTCTGGGGTTTCCTGCCGTGTTGCCCGGCCTGCTGAGGTGCTCATTGTCAGGGAACTCAGGAGCCAGCAGCCTAGTGGGGATGCCGGGGACTCTCAGGGCCTTGGCAGATGTCTCTTCCGGCAGATACCCTAGCGAAAGTGGGGAAACATTTGGGGGATTACAGGCGGGAGAGAGTCAGTCTCGTTTATGCTTCAGAAAGACCAGGTTGGGGTGGGATGTGAGACGCACTGTGCAGGCAGGGAGCTTTGTCAGGCCTGATGGAGGAACCAGGCACCAGATCGGGCTTGGGCCAGGGCTGTGGGCGTAGAGGGGAATTAGTGTGGGAACTGGCCACAGACTGTTGTCGAAATCTCGGCTTCCCTGTGCACCAAGGCCAAAGAGAATTACGGAGACAGGGATTTTGGAGGAAGAGAGAGATGGCTTTATGTTTCTGCCAGGCAGAAGGGAAGACACAGCTGGCTAGTGCCTCAAGAACTAGGCACCCCCCTTTCCTTGAGAATCAGGGAAAATTTTATGTGTGGGGCTCTCGCAGTCCGGGGTATAGGATGAGGATAAAAGTAGTGAAGGTCTTGCATTCTTCCTTTCCTTTGCATTATTTCAAAACAGTCATAGCTGGCATCAGGCCGCCTGGTAATTGGTGTCCAGCGGTCTGGTAATTGCATACGTTTGCCTCTGGTTTATCGGCGGTGACCTCGTTTCTGAAATGCAAACGCTATGGGGGTGATTTATTATGAGGGCGTATAGAATGTAAGTGCTGGACATAATAAGGTTAGGGAGTGAGAGGCAGGGGATGTAACTCACACAGAGTCAGGGGTGATGGGTGCTAAATGTAAATTACATAGTGTCAGGGAGTGAGGTTAGCTTTGAAAAGTACAAATGTAGTTATTACAGATTAGTGACAAAGTAAAACAAGGAGTGATGAACTCTTTCAGGCCAGGTTATGTTTCTTCTCTAGTCTGTTCACTGTTCCCTTTGTTTTCCTTGTTCTCAGGGGAAGGAAAACGTCATTTCTACTTTTGCTGCAAGAAGACTCTGGAGGAGCAGATGACAGTCACTGGGGCACAAGGAGGGTGGGAGCCTGGGAGGCCCCAGTGTTACCGAACAAAACGTGGGTCCCCTTGCCCGAGTGCAGTAAAGCCAGTCTACTGACACCGGGTGTGGTGAAGGAACGTGCAGCTTCAATTGTAAAAGTGCCAATACCAGGAGGCCAGGTGGCTTGTGCTCTAAAACCCCAAGGTCCCTGAAGGATTTCAGTAAAGCAATATTAAAGGCCAGGTGAAGGAGGGGCGTCGCAGGGTATGTGATCAGCTGGTGCACAATTCTCTGGTTGATGGTGAGGTAACAGGCGGTTAACATTATAAATTCTTAGGCGCCAGAAGCTCCAGGGCTACATGTTCATGATCATCAAGTAGTTAAGTTCTTCCACTTGGTGGTGGTTTTAGCATCTGTAAAACAACTCAGGAAGCGTGCATCAGATACTGTTATCCAGGTACTTCAGAGAGGAGCTACAGCAGAGCATGTGGGGGAGGGGTCTGTCCTGGGAAGGCCCAGTAGGGTCCTGCTTGGTTACACCCGGTGCCTGGGCTCGACAACCTGGGAAGGTGGGGCTGCTCCTGGGTGTGGGGAGCTGTGGGCCCAGTCCTCTGAAGGGCCTGTTAGCCCGCAAGGTGAGATGGGGGTGCAGTGGCTGGACAGAGGCGTCGGGCCTGGGAGAGGGGTCCAGGCTGGAAATGTCATGGGAATCATCACAGGGAGGGAGAGGAAAGGCCAATGGGGGCAGGTAGGTCACAGCAGACTATGTGCAGGTGACTGCGGTCCTGGTGGAAGCAACTCAGAGCCACAAAGGAGTGGCCGTCAGGGGCTCAGCTCCATTCTCCCGTTCCTTTGTAAAACTGCTGTGTCAGAGTTTGAGACACCACCAGGAGACGTCAGGGCCCAGTGCTGCCATGGCTTCATCAAAGGGCCCAGGGGGAAGAGAACCACTGCAGGCCCCGCCCATGTCCGCACTGGGAATGAGCGCCATCGGGGCTCCTGGGCTCACAGACTTGAGGGAACCTCTGTCCTCAGGACCGGTCTTCCTCCCTCCTCTCACCTGCTGGCCAGAGGCCCAGGAACCCCCAACCTGGCTCCACACCCAGGGCCTGGATTCAGAGGCCCAGGAACCCCCAACCTGGCTCCACACACAGGGCCTGGATTCTGGGACAGCTTAGGGGTAAGCAAGACCCTCATGCTCCTTTATCTGCCTGGGGGTGAGACATTGACTGATTATGGAGGGCTGAATGTTTCCAGCAGGTATGGGTGGAAAGATGGGGTGTGAAATTCCTATGTCTGCAGGGTCTTCCCAGCATGAAGATCTGTGTGTTTCCCCCGCCAGTCAACATCCTCCCAGGAAGCCCAGATCCAGGATTACGAGGGCAGAGGCTCTGCCGTTGCTTATCTGTAACTTCCCACTCCCACAGCAAGGCTGTGGCTGGCTCCCTGGCTCCCACCATCTGCCATTTATCTGTGCATTTCTCCTTTCCAGGTTACATGTGCAGAGGTTTCAGAATTGTTAGTTACTGCACCCTGGAAAGAACTTCGTAGAATAAAGCCCACTGTTTATATACGGTCCATTTTGCCTTTAGTCTACAGATTCCATTCATCTCCAAAGGTGACTTAGGTCAGCACCTTTTATCCCATCCCCTACAGTGAGTTGCTTCCATATATTTCTAATACACTTAGATTCTGTGACATTCTGTATTCCATCCTGCAACATTCCTACATCCTAAATAACTAAGTTTGAATAGATTATGATTGGCCCCTTGGGCTATGCACATCTGTGGGCTTAGACAAATGCATAGTGACAGGTATCCACCCTAGAGTATCACATGGACTACTTCAAACCCCCCACCCCATGATCTGCTTATCATCTACGTAGCTTTGCCTTTCCCGGAATGTCATCAATGGGGTCATACTCTGTGCAGCCTCTGCAGACTGGATTCTTTCACTTAGCAGTATATACTGAAGATTTATCCATGACTTTCCATAGGTTGGTGGTGCATTCTTTTCTGTTGAGTAGTATTCCACTGCACGTGTATGGGAGGAAAAACAATTTTGCCTCTACTTTTCTAGGTTCTTGGTTGAGGCCCCCCCTGCCCTTGTAATAAAAGACAGATTACCAGGAGAAAAGCCGAAGTTTAATAACATGTATACCTTCTGAATACAGGGGGGATACCACGGAAAACTGAGTCACGCCCTGAAATGACCAAAACCATCCCCTTAAATACTGTCTTCAGCTAAAAACAGAAGAAAGATGCTGGGGAAGTGGGGAAGGCCAGTTATGGCAGGTTATCATGCAAAGCACAGTAAACAAGGGTATGACTGTTTGCACATTTAAGTCAGGACTTCCCCATTGAAAAGAGTTACTTAAGATTTAATTATCCTTCTATTTTTGGTGCAAAGAGGGACATACCCTTATAAATGGAGATTTGTCTGTTGTAAATGTCCTTCATAAAACGGCAATCTCAGTTTTCTGAGCTTTTTTAAAAAATTTATTATTTTTGGCTGCGTTGGGTCTTTGTTGCCGCGTGCAGGCTTTTCTCTGGTTGTGGCGAGCAGGGGCTACTCTTCATTGCGGTGTGCGGACTTCTCATTGTGGTGGCTTTTCTTTTTGCAGAGAACAGGCTGTAGGCGTGTGGGCTTCAGTAGTTGTGGCACACGGGCTCAGTAGTTGTGGCTCGCGGGCTCTTGAGCGCAGGCTCAGTAGTTGTGGCTCACAGGCTTAGTTGATCTGCAGCATGTGGGATCTTCCTGGACCAGGGCTCGAACCTGTGTCCCCTGAATCGGCAGGTGGACTCTTAACCACTTAGCCATCAGGGAATCCCTTTTTTTTTTTCATCTTCTAAAGCAGACCAATAATGCTTATGCCAGAGAGACATATTTTGGGGTGGCATATTTTACTCGCCTTGACATGGATGTACCCCAATTTGCTTATGCATTCATCTTTTGAAGGATATCCTGATTTCTTTAAGTTTTTAGCCATTATGGAAGTGCTGCTGTGCATAATTGCATCCTTGTTTGCATTTGGACATAGATTTTCAAAACAGTTGCCTAAATACTGGAAGTGTGATTGTTGGATCCCAACGTGAGACTTGTTTAGCTTTGGAAAAAACTGCCAAATTATCTTACAACGTGCCTGCACATGCATCCCCCCAGCTATGAGGGAGAGTTCCTTTTTTTCCTCACCCTCTAGCAATTGGTATTGTCATAGTTTTGGAGCTCAGCAGTCCTAATAGGTGTGCTGTGATAGCTCATGATTTTAATTTCTAATTCCCTAATGGTATATGATGTTGAGCCTGTTTCTTTTTTTTTTTTTTTTTTGCGGTACGCGGTCCTTTCACTGTTGTGGCATCTCCCATTGCGGAACACAGCCTCTGGACACGCAAGTTCAGCGGCCATGGCTCACGGAACCAGCTGCTCCACGGCACGTGGAATCTTCCCGGACTGGGGCACGAACCCGTGACCCCCGCATCGGCAGGTGAACTCTCAACCACTGCGCCACCAGAGAAGCCCTTGAGCTTGTTTCTGTATGACTTTTACTATCTGTATATCTTTTTTGGTGGAATGTCTGTTCAGATCATGCTGTTCATGTTCATGCTGAGAGGAGCCCTGTCTCCTCAGGACCTGCTGGGGCTTTGGCTTCTGGAACACGTGGGGCTGAGTCCACACTGATGACCGGGCTTTGGGACAAGCCGGGGTCGGGTCCACACTAACAGAAGCCGGGTCTCCTCAGGACCCGCTGGGCCTTCAGCTTTGGGACACTGTGGGGTCCAGTTCATGCTGACAGGAGCCTGGTCTCCTCAGGAGCTGCCGGGAGGTGATGCCGCTGAGGGAGAAGGTGAGGAAAAGTGGGCCGAAGGTTTCTGTGCGTGGCTGACCGCTGAGGGTGTCTGTCTTCGGAGGACCCAGGAGAGGAAGGGCTTGATATGGAAAACTGGGTTTTTGGCCCCTTTTGTATGTGGTGTAGACAGAATGCAGTGTTGTTCTTTGGCGTGTGGCATCTGGTTTTCCCAGCACTGTTGAAGGGACTGTCCTTTCCCTGGTGTATGTTCTTGGCTCCTTTCTTGTGAATTAACTGACCACATACCTGTAGGTTGATTCCTGGGTTCTCTGCTCTGTTCCTCTGGTCTGTGTGCCTGTTTTTGTGCCAATTCCACACTTTTGGGGGACTGTAGCTTCGTAATGTAATGTGAAATCCGGGAGGGAGACGCCTCCAGCCCGTTCTCCTTCCTCAGGGTCGCTTTGGCTCTTCTGGGTCCTTTGTGGTTCCACACACAACTTAAGATTATTTGTTCTGTTTCTATGGAAAATGTCATTGGACTTTTGGTAAGGATTGCATTGAATGTGAACATTAATTTGGCTAGATTGCATATTTGTTTTAAATTAAACAAAAATTTGTGTCACACCATGTAGCATGCAGGATGCGTGATCTTAGTTCCCCAACCCGGGATCGAACCTGCGCCCCCTTCAGTGGGAGCACAGAGTCCCAACCCCTGGACGGCCAGGGAATTCCCACCATAGAATGCATATTTGCACAGTATTCTTTTTTTTGTGTGTGGTACGCGGGCGTCTCATCATTGTGGCTTCTCCCGTTCCGGAGCACAGGCTCTGGAAGCGCAGGCTCAGCGGCCATGGCTCACAGGCCCAGCCGCTCTGCGGCATGTGGGATCCTCCCGGACCGGGGCACGAACCCGTGTCCCCTGCTTCGGCAGGCGGACTCTCAACCACTGCGCCACCAGGGAAGCCCTTGTTTTGTTTTGTTTTTTTGCGGTATGCGGGCCTCTCACTGTTGTGGCCTCTGCCGTTGCAGAGCGCATGCTCAGCGGCCATGGCTCACGGGCCCAGCCGCACCAAGGCATGTGGGTTCTTCCCGGATCGGCACATGAACCCACGTCCCCTGCATCGGCAGACGGACTCTCAACCACTGCGCCACCAGAGAAGCCCCTCCATTTATTTTCATCTGTTCAGTGTCCTCTATCAGTGTCTTCCAGTTTTCAGTGTGCCGGTCCTTCATGTCCTTGGTTAAATTTACTCCTGGTTATCTTTTTGGATGTAACTGTAAGTGGGATTTTTTTAAAATTCTTTTTCTGATGGTTCATTATCAGTGTATAAAATCACAAATGATTTTTGTGCATTGATTTTTCTTTTTTTTTTTTTTGGTATCCTGCAGCTTTACTGAATTCATTTTTTAGTTGTAACAGTTTTTTGGTGGTTGAATGTGGAAAACTAGAATTCAGAAATCCCACTGTTTCATCTACATCCAGGTCATCCACAGCACCCAAGACATAGTGGCTCCCAATATAATCTTCCCATGGTGCCTCTTGTGGTATGTGGACTCCTCCAAGGGTGATTAGCATCCCCACTGTGGGTGAACTGGATCTGGGTAGGGCTTGGCCTCTATAACAGAGTTTGATGTCTGTATTTCAGGCATGGTATGACATGGTTGTTTTGATAAGTACTTTATTTTCTAGTAAATTTCAAGTGTATAAAAGACTTTAAATAGCAGTATAAAGTTTTCCGTCTTCACAAAATACTCCAGTTTGTTTTACCCTGTGAGAGTGGGAGGGCCACTCTCCCAGGGAACCAGCTCATAACCCCAAAGTGAGGAATAATTAAGGTTTCCACATTATAATCCTATTCACAGACCCGCTTCAACTTTCACCAGCTACCCCAGCTTTGTGGAAATGTATTTTTCTATTCGAATCCAGTTTTCTCTTCTTGGAACCATCACTGGGGCTTCTCCTCACTTTAAAAACCTTTCTGGATTGAAAGTGTACAAGATGAGCATGATCTGGGTGGGTTTTCTGTATGGCTTCTTTCACTTAGGATGTTTTCACTGTTTATCCGCATTGTAACATTGCTCATTATTTCATTCATTTTTTCCATTGTGATTAAAAACACATAACATTTGCCATTTAAAACATTTTTTAAAGGCTTTTTAAAAAAATTATTTTCTATTTCTTGGCTGTGTCGGGTCTTTGCTGCTGCACGCAGGCTTTCTCTAGTTGCGGCCACCGGGGGCTACTCTTCATTGCCGTGTGCAGGCACCTCATTGCGGTGGCTTCTCTTGTTATGGAGCACGGGCTCTAGTTGCACGGGTTTCAGTAGTTGTGGCACGAGGGCTCAATAGCTGTGGCTCACGAGATTAGTTGCTCTGCGGCATGCAGGATCTTCCAGGACCAGCGCTTCAACCCGTGTGTCCTGCAATTGTCAGGCGGATTCTTAACCACTGTGCCACAAGGAAAGACCCATTTCAACCATTTGTAAGTATCCAGTTCTGTGGCCTTAAGTACATTCACATGGTTGTAAAAATATCCTCACCATCCATCTCCAGAACTTTATTTTCCCCATGTGAAACCGTAGCCATTAAACACTAACTCCCCTCAACCCCTGGCAACCTTATTCTACATTATCTTTGGATTTGACTTATCTGGATACCTCATACTAGTGGAATCATAGAACGTTTGTCCTTTTCGTGTCTGGCTGGTTTCACTTAGCATAATGACTTCAAGGTTCATCCACATTGTAGCATGTGTGAGAATTACCTTAGTGTTAAAGGTTGAATCATATTCCATTGCGTATATACTACACTGTACTTATCCATTCATCTGTTGAAGGATGTGTTGTGTTGCTTCCACCTTTTGGCTATTGTGAATAATGTTGCTATGAATATGGGGTACAGATATCTATTCCAGTCCTTGCTTTCTAATATTCTGGGTGTACAGCCTGGAGTGGAATCAAGGGATCATACATTTTCCATGTTTTTGAGGAGCCACCATACAGTTTTCCACAGTGGCTGTATAATTTTACTTTATTCCTTTATATGACAGAATAATGCAGCTTATGGATCTACCTTATTTTGCTTATCCGTTTACCTGCTGATGGACATTTAAATCTTTCCTACCCTGGGCTATTGTGAACAGTGCTGCTAAGAATAACTGGTGTACAAGTTTTTGTTTGAATGCCCGTTTTCCATTTTTTTGTTATATATCTAGGAGTGGAGTTGTTGAACCACATGGTAATTATATTTTATATTCTTGAGTAAATGCTAAAGGTTTGTACACATAGACTGCACCATTGTACATCTCCATAAGTAACTTTTAAGGGTTCCAATTTCTCTGCATTGTTGCCAACATTTGTTATTTTTATTTACATATTTAAAAATTTATTTAAAAATTTATTTTTATTCTAGTGTGTGTGAAGGGGCATCACACTGTGGCCTTACTTTGCATTTTCATCATGACTCCTGACATTGACATCTTTTCATGTTCTTGTTGACCATTTGTATGTGTTGCCTGGAGAGCAGTCCATGCAAGTTATTTGTCTGTTTCAAAAATTGTATTGTTTGTCTTTTTGTTGATGAGTTGGAAAAGTCCTGGGTACATTCTAGGTAAAGAGTCTTATGAGATATATCATGTGCCAATATTGTCTTCCATTCTGTGGGCTGTCTTTTTACTTTCTGGATAGCCTTGTTTGATGCACAAAGGTTTGTAATTTTGAGGAAATGCAATTTATCTATTTTTTTCTTTCATTTCTTATGCTTTACTGTCAAATCTAAGAAACCATTGCTAAATTCATGGTCGGGAAGATTTAATTCCTCGGTTTATTTGAGAGTTCATTCAGTCATCCCTCGGCGCCCACTAGGCCAGGCTTTAGGCCTGGGGCTGAGTCAGTGTGAGGGTTCAGCGGTCACGGTTTAGGGTTATGGGTCATCGTTGGAGAGTCATGGTAGAGGGTTGTGGTTAAAGGGTCAGGGATTAGAGTTTAGGGGTCAGTGGCGAGGGTCTAGGGGTCTGGGGCTAGGGTTGTTAGGGGGTTACAGTTACAGGTTAGGGTTCTTAGGGTAAAGGTTAGAGTTAGGTTTAAGCACAATTGGCCCTCATTGCCCTCCCCTTTCCTTCTCTGTGAAGCCTCCAGAATGGATAGGACTTGCCCAGGGTCAAACAGGAGTCAGGGAGCTGAGGTGAAGAACTGTTTTTCTGGCCTCCCTTCCCCCAGTCCTGGGCTCTGAGAGAAGAATGAAATGTCTGTTCTTGTCTAGGACTGTTTCTTATCCAACTCAACCTCTGTCAAGGATTGGGGAGGGTGTCAGAAGTCAGGCATGGTTTCCTTCTGCCCTCCTACCTGGGAAGGGTGATGCTGGCCCTACTCTGCCTGGGCAGCCCCAGGTTCCAGCACAGCCCAGACAGGAGGGCACTCAGTGGACATGTGTGGATTTATACAGGACTGGGTGCAGTGACCTGCCAGCCCCCAGATGCTGCCTTCTTGAGGGCTGCTGGGGCCCTCCTGGCACTGGAGGCATCCTTTGTCCCATCTGAGTGGGCATGAATAGATGATCAAGTCTCAGGCAGGACAGCCCTTGACCTCTGACTATCCAGGCAGGCATCTGTGGTCCTCTAGCTCAGTCCAGCCTGGGCATTATCAGGCCCTCATGTACAGCTACGGAGCTGACCATGATGCTGGGCAATTCAAGAGCTACCTGGGCAGTGTAGACATTCCTTTGAAAAGTTTCAACTACCAACATGCATGTGGCTGAGAAAAAGGCCTCCCGCTCATGGCCTCATAGGCTGCCAAGAGAGATAGTAATCCTCTAGACATTGGAGTGTGGCCCTGACACAACACCCATGCAGCAGACCATGGCCCTGCAATCCTCTGTCCTTTCAGTTGTTTGAAACTTTTGACATGCATATTCATTAAGAATCAAAGATATGGGAGCAACTGGACCTCCCAGTGTGAGGTTTACACTGCCACTGCCATTGTCTTGGAGAGCCATATGCATCCATGTGGCCTCTGGAAAGCCTGCCAATTTTGGGTTCCATGGCATGGAATAATTCTCGAGCCTCCCGTTACTTCATTGCACAAGTGTCCTTACCACCCTAGCATTTGGTTTCTTCCTCTTAGTAAAGGAGAGCGAAGAAACTGGAAAAGGAGCAGTATTGTTTTTCAGGGATGGGCAATTATTATGGCCAGGGAGATGACATAACTCAGGGCTCCCTCCTCTCAGGGGCAGGAATGAGGTGTGTGTGTCTTCTGAGGGCACATGGGCTGTTCTGGGCCAGCCTCTGAGATGTGAGGACCTGTAGCCCAAGGAAAGAGACTTGAGTTTACCACCACCAATGATCCTGACTTTTCAGCAAGTGAAAGAACTTCTTGCAGTCTTGGGAGGGACAGTAAGAGCAATGGATGAGTCGCTGCAGCCCCTGACCCTAAGTGAACCCCTTTCTTCCTTTTGTGTCAGATTCTGCGCTGTGCAGTGAGCTGTCATTGACATAGAATCTGTTGCTTTCTCCCAGCCAGCATCTGTTCTCAGGCCCAAGTTCCTCAGTTTTCCTTTGGGAATTACATGTCACCTGCTTCCAGTCCAAACAGTTGCAGAAGCATGACCCCATGTTCCACCCAGCTCGAAATGGGTTTACAACCCACATCTAGCCAGTCCCATTTTCCATCTTCTGGTGATGGGTCAAGGATGAGAATGCAAGCCAAGCCAGATCAAAGGCATTTAAAACCATGACTTTCTTGGAATCCAAGAAAAGGAGAAACTCTTTCTCGGAAAATGGATGGTGAGTGGTTGTCAGCCTAGAACTGCTGTTGGCCCAAGTGCAGTGAGAGAGCCTGTGCCTGTGAATGGGGTCCCCCAAAGGCACTGAGCGGGACAAAGATTTGGAGAGAAGCAAGGTCACACTGAGACAGTGTGAGCCCCTGGACCTGCCAGGTCCAAACCCATTCTTCAACTTGCCACTTGCAAGTATTAATGTATTTCTACCCTTACAATAAATACTAATTTATTTTACTTCCGTAAGTGTGTTCAGTCACTGGGAAAAGAAAAAGTCCTGGTTTATACATCTGAGTCAATAAGCCCTGACCCTCCCTCAGGTGTCCTCACTGGGTAGGCATGGCTGGGGTAGGTAAAGACACTGGGTGGGGTCATAAACTAGGGGAGCTGGCAAACAGCTCTGTCCCTGCTCCTTCCCTGTCCCGGGAGAGGGAAAGCCTGGAACAGTGATAGGATAGCCAGTAGGGGAAGAGGTTCCTCAGTGGTTAATTGGCCTTTTTGTGTTTTCCTTCATTTAGGGTCCATTTGGGTAATGTGTTTTTACAAAGAAATCCCCCTTTCCCTCTAGATTTCCAGTTTGTTACTGTAGGTTTCTCTTATTTGACGTTTAATTTTTCCTGTCTAATTTTCTACAGAATCATGATAAATAATGAACAAAATACTGATACTTTACTATTAACTGAAGTCCCTTTTCACGTTCCCTTTGTTATACCTTTCCTTGTTCCAGGGTCTGAGAGGACATGGGGTCATCATGTCTGTTTAGTCTCTTCTGGGCTCTGACAGTTGCTCAGATTCTCCTTGTTTCCATGACCTTGACAGCGTGGAGGAGGGCTGCTCAGGTATTGTATAGACTGCCGGGCGCTGGGATTTGCTTGGTGGTTTTGTCGTGGTTAGACTTGGCTTTGAAAAAGCAGACCACAGATGTGAAGTGCTTCCTCTTCACCATATATCAAGAGGACAGGCTCTTAAGGGAACTTCTCCCTTATATTCTTAATTTTGGTCACCTAGCTGAGGTAATGTTTGTCAAGTTTTCCTACAGTGAGGTTAATTTTTTCCCATGTCCATCCTGTGTGTCTTATGTAGGAGGCAGTCATCATGCAGAAGCCACACTTGAGGAGAGAGGGGTTAGCTTCACATCCTTGATGGACAGCTGAGTGGCTCTATACATTGTTTAGAAGCTTTCTGCATAGGAGATTTCTGTTTAACACCATTCATCAAAAACTGTGTAATTTATTTATACCAGTTTGGACACGTGAATAATTAGTGTAAACTTTTGGTTATAATCCAGCACTACATTATTAGACTGCTTAGTTCATTCTTGCTTTGGCTGTTGAGAGCTTCTTCCATTTGCTCTTGTTTTCATTTTACATATTTTTTCTTTTGTGGGTTTAAAAAACTTTTGGTACTTCTTTACTTTCTGATGTTTTAATATTATCCTGCTTCATATATTTACTGTCTCAGTCCTAGCAGCAGCCCTTTCTTCACAGAGCCCTTGTTCCTTTTATTAGCGAATGGTATTAAAGGCTTACATGTGGGAGCTAAATGTGCTCAGCTGACAGTACATCGAAATATATGCATGTACCCCAGCCTGTGCACATACACAGAATCATAAAGGTTTCCATGTGGAACTATGTGTAGGCTAAAGAGAGTTTATACTGATATCTCCAAGGGGATCTGTTATGACATGGATATTGTAACCTTCTCCCTTTGTTTGACTGTAACATCCAACTCCAGTGGTAAGAAACCTGGCTTCCACCATTTGTCATTTATTAAATTCAGCGCTTGTTCCATCTGACGACTGATATCGTAGTTCCAGTACTGTTAGCTGCTTCCCCTCATGGGAAAGAACATAGAGTCCACTGTGTACGTATGGCACATCTTGTCTTTGGCCTACAGATTCTGTACATTTCCATAGTTAACTTAGGTCAGCCCATTTGTCCCACTACCAACTGTGAGTTTTTTCATACATTTCTGAATCAGTTAGATTCTTTGTTACATTCTGTATCCCAGTCTTTGACACTCCCATATCCTAAGTAGCTAAGTTTGAATAGATTGTAAATTACTTGTTGGGTTGTAAAGATCTGTGGGTGTAGCCAAATGCAGTGACAGGTATTCACCACTGAAGTATCATATGGACTGTTTCAACCACATATTCCGTAAACTGTTTACCATGTCAGTTTTGCCCTTTCTAGAATGTCATATAAATGAGGTCATACACTGTGTAGCACTTCAGACTGGATTCTTTCACTTAGCAATGTGTTAGATGCACGTTTTTTTTTGCACGGGTTGATGATCCATTCCTTTATATCTCTGAATACTATCGCACTGCATGTATATGAGAGGAAAAATAATTTTCCCTCTACACTTCTGTGTTCTTTATTGAGATCCCCCTTGTAATGAAAAAGAGACGAACTGGAGAAAACAATCAGAAGTTTAATATATACCATGCGTACCTCCTGTATACTTGAAAGATACCCAGGAAAACTGAGTCACTCCCTGAAATGGCCCAAGCCGTTACCTTAAATACTCCTGCTGAGAACAAAAAATAGATTTTAGGGAATGGAGGCAGCCATTTAAGGGATGTTATTAGGCAAAGCCCAGTAAACAAGGGTAAGGTTGTTATACAGATTTACATCCAGGCCTATTTCATTGACAAGCTTTTTATTTTTTTAAACATTTATTTATTTGGCTGCACTGGGTCTTAGTTGCGGCCTGTGGAATCTTTAGTTGCGGCATGCGGGCTCTTAATTGCAGCATGCGGGCTCTTAATTGCAGCATGCAGGATCTAGTTCCCTGACCAGGGATTGAACCCTGGTCTCCTGCATTGGGAACATGAAGTCTTAACCACTGGACCAGCAGGGAAGTCCCAACAAGCTTTTCTTGATATTTAGTCATCATTCAATTCCTGGTCCAGAGAGGGACATACCCTTACAAATGGAGATATCCTTAATAAATGTAAATTTACCTCCTAAAAGGGCATTTTCTACTTGGTTTTGAAAGATTCTCCTGGGTCTGCTGTTTCTTAAACTAATCAGTCCAAAATAATCCTTTTGTCAAATGGGCATATTTTGGGGTGGTGTATTCTCCCCTTGACATGTATGTGCCCTAATTTGCTTATGAATTCATCTACAGAAGGGCATCCTGATATCTTTAAGTTTTTAGCCATTATGAATAGAGCTGCTGTGCATTACTTGATGCTAGTATTGGTTTGAACACAGTTTTTCAAAGCAGTTGTCTAAATACAAGAAGTACACTTCTTGGATCCTAAGGTGAGACTTTTTGATTTGGAAAAATCTGCCAAACTGTCTTTCAAAGTTGGTTGTACATGCATTCCACCAGCATCTTGAGTTTCTTCTTGTATGCTTATTTACTGCCTGTTTATCTTCTTGGGCCAGGTGTGTGTTTCAATCTTTACCAGATTTTAATGGTGGTGTTGGCATAATTTGAGTGCAAATCCTTTATCAGATATGTGTTTTGGAAATAGTTTCTTGCAGTTTGTGGTTTGTCTTCTGGTTTTCTGAATAAAGTCACCAGACCCAAAGTCATGTAGAATATCTTTTTATTTCCTAGGATTTTTATAGTTTGGTAATTTAACTTTGTCTATGGGCATTTTGAGTGAATTTTGGTTTAAGTTGTAATGTTTGTGTCTACATTCATTTCATTACATATGGTTTGTAATTAATTGCTCCTTAACCATGTTTTGAGAAGATACAGCGAGATACTTGGCTCCATTTCAGTTTGGATTTCCAAACTTAGTATATACAGCAGAACTGCCTCCCAGATGAGGCCTCTGGGTTTGTGAGTGCGGCCCTCCCGGCACTTTTCTCACATCCCACAGGGGGCGCCGAACCCACCTGTGTGACCCTGGGGGCACAGGTGCACCCTGCCCACAGACTTTGCTCTGTGACAAGCAGACAGGAGCTTTTTCTCCGTCAGGGCCTAGGTTTCTGGACCATGAGGCATTGTCCACACTGACAGGAGCTGGGTTTTCTCAGGAACCACTGGTGAGGAGACTCCACAAGAGGAAAAAATGAGCAATTGTGGAGAATCCTCCTGTGCAGCTGACCGCTGGGTGGGTGGGGTGCATCTTCAGGGGACTCAGGAGAGGAAGGGTTTAATGTGGAATACTGTGCATTTTTAGTTAGTTTTATGTGCAGTGTAGATGGTGACCAGTGTCGTTCTTTGGAGACTGGTGTCTAGTTTTCCTGGCTCTGTCTGTTGATGGCTTTAGGTAGAATAAACTTTTTTTTTTTACACCTTTATTGGAGTATAATTGCTTTACAGTGGTGTGTTAGTTTCTGCTTTATAACAAGGTGAATCAGTTATACATATACATATGTTCCCATATCTCTTCCCTCTTGCATCTCACTCCCTCCCACCCTCCCTATCCCACCCCTCCAGGTGGTCACAAAGCACCGAGCTGATCTCCCTGTGCTATGCGGCTGCTTCCCACTAGCTATCTATTTTATGCTTCGTAGTGTATATATGTCCATGCCACTCTCTCACTTTGTCACAGCTTACCCTTCCCCCTCCCCATATTCTCAAGTCCATTCTCTAGTAGGTCTGTGTCTTTATTCCTGTCTTACCCCTAGGTTCTTCATGACATTTTCTTTTTAAGTTCCATATATATGTGTCAGCATACGGTATTTGTCTTTCTCCTTCTGACTTAGTTCACTCTGTATGACAGACTCTAGGTCCATCCACCTCATTACAAATAGCTCAATTTCATTTCTTTTTATGGCTGAGTAATATTCCATTGTATATATGTGCCACATCTTCTTTATCCATACATCCAATGATGGGCAATTACATTGTTTCCATCTCCTGGCTATTGTAAATAGAGCTGCAATGAACATTTTGGTACATGACTCTTTTTGATTTATGGTTTTCTCAGGGTATATGCCTAGTAGTGGGATTGCTGGGTCATATGGTAGTTCTATTTGTAGTTTTTTAAGGAACCTCCACACTCTTCTCCATAGTGGCTGTACCAATTCACATTCCCACCAGCAGTGCAAGAGTGTTCCCTTTTCTCCACACCCTCTCCAGCATTTATTGTTTCTAGATATTTTGGTGATGGCCATTCTGACTGGTGTGAGATGGTATCTCATTCTAGTTTTGATTTGCATTTCCCTAATGATTAATGATGTTGAGCATTCTTTCATGTGTTTGTTGGCAGTCTGTATATCTTCTTTGGAGAAATGTCTGTTTAGGTCTTCTGCCCATTTTTGGATTGGGTTGTTTGTTTTTTTTTTGTTATTGAGCTGCATGAGCTGCTTGTAAATTTTGGAGATTAATCCTTTGTTGGTTGCTTCATTTGCAAATATTTTCTCCCATTCTGAGGGTTGTCTTTTGGTCTTGTTTATGGTTTTCTTTGCTGTGCAAAATCTTTGCAGTTTCATTAGGTCCCATTTGTTTATTTTTATTTCAATTTCTCTAGGAGGTGGGTCAAAAACAATCTTGCTGTGATTTATGTCATAGAGTGTTCTGCCTATGTTTTCCTCTAAGAGTTTGATAGTTTCTGGCCTTACATTTAGGTCTTTAATCCATTTTGAGCTTATTTTGGCGTATGGTGTTAGGGAGTGATATAATCTCGTACTTTTACATGTACCTGTCCAGTTTTCCCAGCACCACTTATTGAAGAGGCTGTCCTTCCTCTAAAGTACATTCCTGCCTCCTTTATCAAAGATAAGGTGACCATATGTGCGTGGGTTTATCTCTGGACTTTCTATCCTGTTCTATTGATCTATGTTTCTGTTTTTGTGGCAGTACCATACTGTCTTGATTACTGTAGTTTTGTAGTATAGTCTGAAGTCAGGGAGCCTGATTCCTCCAGCTCCATTTTTCATTCTCAAGATTGCTTTGGCTATTCGGGGTCTTCTGTGTTTCCATACAAATTGTGAAATTTTTTGTTCTAGTTCTGTGAAAACATGCCAGGGGTAGTTTGATAAGGATTGCATTGAATCTGAAGATTGCTTTGGGTAGTAGAGTCATTTTCACAATGTTGATTCTTCCAATCCAAGAACATGGTATATCTCTCTATCGCTTTGTATCATCTTTAATTTCTTTCATCAGTGTCTTATAATTTTCTGCATACAGGTCTTTTGTCTCCTTAGGTAGGTTTATTCCTAGATATTTTATACTTTTTCTTGCAGTGGTAAATGGGAGTGTTTTCTTGATTTCACTTTCAGATGTTTTCATCATTAATGTATAGGAATGCCAGAGATTTCTGTGCATTAATTTTGTATCCTGCTGCTTTACCAAATTCATTGATTAGCTCTAGTGGTTTTCTGGTAGCATCTTTAGGATTGTCTGTGTATAGTTTCATGTCATCTGCAAACAGTGACAGCTTTACTTCTTTTCCGATTTGGATTCCTTTTATTTCCTTTTCTTCTCTGATTGCTGTGGCTAAAACTTCCAAAACTATGTTGAATAAGCGTGGTGAGAGTGGGCAACCTTGTCTTGTTCCTGATCTTAGTGGAAATGCTTTCAGTTTTTCACCATTGAGGATGATGTTGGCTGTGGGTTTGTCATATATGGCCTTTATTATGTTTAGGAAAGTTCCCTCTATGCCTACTTTCTGCAGGGTTTTTATCATAAATTGGTGTTGAATTTTGTCAAAAGCTTTCTCTGCATCTGTTGAGATGATCATATGGTTTTTCTCCTTCAATTCGTTAATATGGTTTATCACATTGATAGATTTGCGTATATTGAAGAATCCTTGCATTCCTGGAATAAACCCCACTTGATCATGGTGTATGATCCTTTTAATGTGCTGTTGGATTCTGTTTGCTAGTATTTTGTTGAGGATTTTTGCATCTATGTTCATCAGTAATATTGGCCTGTAGTTTTCTTTCTTTGTGACATCCTTGTCTGGTTTTGGTATTAGGGTGATGGTGGCCTTGTAGAAGGAATTTGGGAGTGTTCCTCCCTCTGCTATATTTTGGAAGAGTTTGAGAAGGATAGGTGTTAGCTCTTTTCTAAATGTTTGATAGAATTCGCCTGTGAAGCCATCTGGTCCTGGGCTTTTGTTTGTTGGAAGATATTTAATCACAGTTTCAGTTTCAGTGCTTGTGATTGGCCTGTTCATATTTTCTATTTCTTCCTGATTCAGTTTTTCAGGTTGTGCATTTATAAGAATTTGTCCTTTTCTTCCAGGTTGTCCATTTTATTGGCATAGAGTTGCTTGTAGTAATCTCTCATGATCTTTTGTATTTCCGCAGTGTCAGTTGTTACTTATCCTTTTTCATTTCTAATTCTATTGATTTGAGTCTTCTCCCTTTTTTTCTTGATGAGTCTGGCTACTGGTTTATCAATCTTGTTTATCTTCTCAAAGAACCAGGTTTTAGTTTTCTTGGTCTTTGCTATCGTTTCCTTCATTTCTTTTTCATTTATTTCTGATCTGATCTTTATGATTTCTTTCCTTCTGCTAACTTTGGGTGTTTTTTTGTTCTTCTTTCTCTAATTGCTTTAGGTGCAAGGTTAGGTTGTTTATTCGAGATGTTTCCTGATTCTTAAGGTAGAATTGTATTGCTATAAACTTCCCTCTTAGAACTGCTTTTGCTGTCTCCCATAGATTTTGGGTCGTCCTGTCTCCACTGTCATTTGTTTCTAGTTATTTTTTCATTTCCTCTTTGATTTCTTCAGTGATCACTTCGTTATTAAGTAGTGTATTGTTTAGCCTCCATGTGTTTGTATTGTTTTGCAGATCTTTTCCTGTAATTGATATCTAGTCTCTTAGCGTTGTGGTCAGAAAAGATACCTGATACAATTTCAGTTTTCTTAAATTTACCGAGGCTTGATTTGTGACCCAAGATATGATCTATCCTGGAGAATGTTCCCTGAGCACTTGTGAAAAATGTGTATTCTGTTGTTTTTGGATGGAATGTCCTATAAATATCAATTAAGTCCATCTTGTTTAATGTATCATTTAAAGCTTGTGTTTCCTTATTTATTTTCATTTTCAGTGATCTGTCCATTGGTGAAAGTGGGGTGTTAAAGTTGCCTACTATGAATGTGTTACTGTCGATTTCCCGTTTTATGGCTGTTAGTATTTGTCTTATGTATTGAGGTGCTCCTATGTTGGGTGCATAAATATTTACAATTGTTATATCTTCTTCATGGATCGATCCCTTGATCATTATGTAGTGTCCTTGTTTGTCTCTTCTAATAGTCTTTATTTTAAAGTCTATTTTGTCTGATATGAGAATTGCTACTCCAGCTTTCTTTTGGTTTCTATTTGCATGGAATCTTTTTCCATCCCCTCACTTTCCGTCTGTATGTGTCTGTAGGTCTGAAGTGGGTGTCTTGTAGACAGCAGATATATGGGTCTTGTTTTTGTATGCATTCAGGCAGTCTGTGTCTTTTGGTGGGAGCATTTAATCCATTTACATTTAAGGTAATTATCGATATGTATTTCCTATTCCCATTTTCTTAATTGTTTTGGGTTTGTTATTATAGGTCTTTTCCTTCTCTTGTGTTTCAGGCCTAGAGAGGATCCTTTAGCATTTGCTGTAAAGCTGGTTTGGTGGTGCTGAACTCTCTCAGCTTTTGCTTGTCTGTAGAGGTTTTAATTTCTCCATCAAATCTGAATGAGATCCTTGCTGGGTAGAGTAATCTTGGTTGTAGGTTTTTCTCCTTCATCACTCTCAGTATGTCCTGCCAGTCCCTTCTGGCTTGCAGAGTTTCTGCTGAAAGATCAGCTGTTAACCTTATGGGGATTCCCTTGTGTGTTATTTGTTGTTTTTCCCTTGCTGCTTTTAATATGTTTTCTTTGTATTTAATTTTTGACAGTTTGATTATTATGTGTCTTGGTGTGTTTCTCCTTGGATTTATCCTGTATGGGACTCTCTGTGCTTCCTGGACTTGATTAACTATTTCCTTTCCTATATTAGGGAAGTTTTGAACATTAATCTCTTCAAATATTTTCTCAGTCCCTTTCTTTTTTCTCTTCTTCTTCTGGAACCCCTGTAATTCAAATGTTGGTGCATTTAATGTTGTCCCAGAGGTCTCTGTGACTGTCCTCATTTCTTTTCATTCTTTTTTCTTTATTCTGCTCTGCAGTAGTTATTTCCATATTTTATCTTCCAGGTCACTTCTCCGTTCTTCTGCCTCAGTTATTCTGCTATTATTATTATTATTATTCTGCTATTATTCTAGAGTATTTTTAATTTCATTTATTGTGTGGTTCATTGTTGCTTGTTTCCTCTTTAGTTCTTCTAGGTCCTTGTTAAATGTTTCTTGCATTTTCTCTATTCTGTTTCCAAGATTTTGGATCATCTTTACTATCGTTATTCTGAATTCTTTTTCAGGTAGACTGCCTATTTCCTCTTCATTTGTTAGGTCTGGTGGGTTTTTATTTTGCTCCTTCACCTGCTGTGTGTTTTTCTGTCTTCTCATTTTGCTTATCTTACTGTGTTTGGGGTCTCCATTTTGCAGCCTGCGGGTTCGTAGTTCCAGTTGGTTTTGGTGTCTGTCCCCAGTGGCTAAAGTTGTTTCAGTGGGTTGTGTAGGCTTCCTGGTGGAGGGGACTAGTGCCTGTGTTCTGGTGGATGAGGCAGGATCTTGTCTTTCTTGTGGGCAGGTCCACGTCTGGTGGTGTGTTTTGGGGTGTCTGTGGACTTATTATGATTTTAGGCAGCCTCTCTGCTAATGGGTGGGGTTGTGTTCCTGTCTTGCTAGTTGTTTAGCATAGGGTGTCCAGCACTGTAGCTTGCTGGTCACTGAGTGAAGCTGGGTGTTGGTGTTGAGATGGAGATCTCTGGGAGATTTTCGCGGTTTGATATTACATGGAGCTGGGAGGTCTCTTATGGACCAGTGTCCTAAAGTTGGCTCTCCCACCTCAGAGGCACATCACTGACTCCTGGCTGGAGCACCAAGAGCCTTTCATCCACACGACTCAGAATAAAAGGGAGAAAATGTAGAAAAAAAGAATGAAAGAGGGCAATAGAAAATAAAGTAAGGTAAAATAAAATAGTTATTAAAATAAAAAATAATTATTAAGAAAAAAGTTTTGAGAAAGTAGAGAAAACAAACAAACAGGACAGATAGAACCCTAGGGCAAATGGTGAAAGCAAAGCTATACAGACAAAATCTCACACAGAAGCATACACATACACACAAAAAGAGGAAAAGGGGAAAAATTCATAAATCTCGCTCTCAAAGTCCACCTCCTCAATTTGGGATGATTAGTTGTCTATTCAGGTATTCCACAGATGCAGGGGACATCAAGTTGATCGTGGAGCTTTAATCTGCTGCTTCTGAGGCTGCTGGGAGAGATTTCCCTTTCTCTTCTTTGTTCACACAGCTCCTGGGGCTCAGCTTTGGATTTTGCCCGCCTCTGCGTGTAGGTCGCCGGAGGGTGTCTGTTCTTCGCTCAGACAGGACGGGGTTAAAGGAGCCGCTGACTGGGGGGCTAGGTTTACTCAGGCCGTGGGGGAGAGAGGGGCATGGAGTGCAGGGCGGGCCTGCGGCGGCAGAGGCCGCCATGACGTTGCACCAGCCTGAGGAGCGCCATGCGTACTCCCTGGGAAGTTGTCCCTGGATCCCGAGACCCTGGCAGTGGCGGGCTGCACAGGCTCCCCGGAAGGGGGGTGTGGATAGTGACCTGTGCTCGCACACAGGCTTCTTGGTGGCAGCAGCAGCAGCCTTAGAGTTTCATGCCCGTCTCTGGGGTCCGCGCTGTTAGCCGCGGCTCCCGCATGTCTCTGGAGCTCCTTTAAGCAGCGCTCTGAATCCCCTCTCCTCACGCATCAGGGAACAAAGAGCAAAGAAAAAGTCTCTTGCCTCTTCGACAGGTCCAGTGTTTTCCCCGGACTCCCGAGTAGCCGTGGAGCACTAGTCGTCTGCAGGCTATGGTCATGCTGCCAACCCCAGTCCTCTCCCTGTGCTCCGATCGAAGCCCAAGCCTCCGCTCCCAGCCCTGCCCGCCCAGGCTGGGGAGCAGACAAGCCTCTCGGGCTGGTGAGTGCCGGTCGGCACCGATCCTCTGTGCGGGAATCTCTCCGCTTTGCCTTCCACACCCCTGTGGCTGCACTCTCCTCCGCAGCCCCGAAGCTTTCCCGCTCCACCACCCGCAGTCTCCACCCACGAAGGGGCTTCCTAGTGTGTGGAAACCTTTCCTCCTTCACAGCTCCCTCCCACTGGTGCAGGGCCCGTCCCTATTCTTTTGTCTCTGTTTATTTATTTTTTTTTGTCTCACCCAGGTATGTGAGGAGTTTCTTGCCTTTTGGGAGGTCTGAGGTCTTCTGTCAGTGTTCAGTATGTGTTCTGTATCAGTTGTTCCACGTGTAGATGTATTTCTGGTGTATCTGTGGGGAGGAAGGTGATCTCCGCGTCTTTCTCTTCCGCCATCTTCCCCCTCTCCCAAACATTTTAATAATAGTAATTTTTCTGATGCATGAGCATGGAATATTGTTTTCTATTGTGTCTTCAGTTTCTTTATCAATGCTTTATAGTTTTCTGAGTATAGGTCTTTCATGTCCTTGGTTAAATTTATTGCTAAATAGTTTGTTCTTTTCGATGGAATTGTTAATGGGATTGTTTTCTTAATTTTTCTTGCTGGTGGTTCATTATTAGTGTATAGAAACAAAACTGATTTGTGTATATTGATTCCATATTTTGCAACTTTACTGAATTTATTTTTTAGCATATTATTTGAAGTAATGTGAAAAATTGCAATACTAAAATCTCACAGTTTCTACTGCACCCCAGGTAATCCACAGGACCCAAGAGATGGTAGCTACTAATATACTCTTCCCACAGTGCCTCTTCATACCGTGCGGACTCCTACAAGGGAAATAAGTATCACAACTTTGGTTGAACGTGGTCTGGGTAAGTCATAGGCTCTGTAACAAAATTTGATGTCCGTCTTGTCTGATTTTCTGGCATGATACTGACATGGTTGTCTAGAAAAGTAATTTACTTTCCAGTAATTTAAAATGTACCGAAAAGTTGCAGTAATGGCAAAAAGTACTCACGTTTGCCACTTCACACAAAATGCTCAGTGTGTTTTGCCCAAGGAACCAGCACATAACCCCTAAATGAAGAAATCCTGATGTCCACATTATAATTTAATACTCAGCCCCACTTCAACTTTCACCTGCTGTCCCAACTGTATGAAAATGTCTTTTTCCATCCTGATCCAGTTTTCTTTTTCTGGAACCATTCCTGAGTTTCTCCCTCATTTGGACAACCTTGATGGATTTGAAGCAGACAAGATGAGTATGGGATCTAGGTGGCCTTTTCTATATGGCTTTTTTTCACTAAGAATGTTTTTAATGTTCATTTTTGTAACAAATATCAGCGCTACACTTTTTTTTTCATTGTCATTAAAAATACACAACACGACTTTAGCATTTAATTCACTTTACGTATACAGTTTTGTGGTATTAACTACCTTCATATAGTTGCACAAACAAGTTAACTAACGTGTACCTCCTGTGTGCATGGCAGATACCCAGGAAATTGAGTAACACCGTGAAATGGCCCAAGACATCACCTTAAGTACCGTCTTCATCTAAAAGGCAAAAAAAGGAAGGCTATAGTGTTTGTCTACATTCATTTGATTGTATATGGTTTCCAATTGATGTTGTATAACTAGTTGTGGAGAAGTCATGGGATAGGTGGCTTCATTTCGGTTTGAATTTCCAAATTTAGTGGATTCTGCAGGCTTGATACAAGGTTTACAAACTTCATATTGGGTCAGGACATCCCATGGAGTAACTCGTATTCATGGTTTGTTCAACAATTAAAGTTCTGTGTGATACGATTTCATCCCGGAGTAATCCAGGGTAGTTTCTGTTATACATTTGTCCCAGGATGAAAGGACAAGAGAAATAAGACCTAATTTATAAAAGTGCCTTCAAACTAATTGATATTAAAGTATAGTTGACGTACAGTGTTGTGTTAATTTCTACTGTACAGTAAAGTGATTCATATATACAAACATACCTATATATACATATTTTTCATATTCTTTTCCATTATGGTTAATTACAGGGTATTGAATACAGTTCCCTGTGCTGTACAGGAAGACCTTGTCTATATATAATAATTTGCATCTAGTAATCCCAAACTCCCAATCCATCCCTCTCCCCTGTCTGCCCCTTGACAACCACAAGTCTGTTTTCTATATTTGTGAGTGTGTTTTTGTTCTGTAGATAGGTTCATTTGGGTCTCATTTTATAATCCACATATAAGTGATATCATATGGTGTTTGTTGTTCTCTGTCTGACTTACTTCACTTTTTATGAAAATCTCTAGGTCCATCCATGTAGCTGCAGATGGCATTATTTCATTCTGTTTTATGGCTGAGTAATATTCCATTGTATATATGTACCACATCTTCGATATACATTCATCTGTTGAGGGACATTCAGGTTGCTTCCGTGTCTTGGCTGTTGTGAAGAGTGCTGCTGTGAATGCTGGGGTGCATGTATCTTTTCGAATTATAGTTTTGTCTGGATGTGTGCCCAGGAGTGGGATTGCTGGTTCATATGGTAATTCTATTTTCAGTTTTTGAGGAACCTCCATACTGTTTTCCATAGTGGCTGCATCAATTTACATCCCCACTTGTAGTGTAGGAGGGTTCCCTTTTCTCCACACCCCTTCCAGCATTTATCTCTAGACATTTTAATGATGGCCATTCTGACCACTACGAGGTGATAACTCACTGTAGTTTTGATTTGCATTATCTAATAATTAGCGACGTGGAACGTCTTCTCAGGTGCCTATTGGCTATCTGTATGTGGAGAAATGTTTATTTAGACCTTCTGCCTATTTTTTTCTTTTTTTTCTTTTTTGAGTTGTATGAGGTGTTTGTATATTTTAGAATTAAGCCCTTGTTGGTCACGTCATTTGCAGGTATTTTCTCCCAAACAGTGAGCACAGGTTCTGGAACAACTGGATACCCACATGCAGAAGAGTAAAGTAGGACCCTTACCTCCCCCCGACCCCATATAAAGAATCAACGCAAAATGGACCAAAGGCCCAGATGCAAGAACCAAAATTATAAAACTCGAAGAAAACATGCGAGTAAATCTTCATGACCTTGGATTTGGTCATGACTTCTTAGATCTGCCAAAAGCAGAAGCAACAAAAGACAAAATAGATGAATTAGACTTCCTCAAGATGAAAAACAGTTGTGTATAAAAGGAGCAAGGAATAAGATAATCCACCATCCAAAATGGCCCAAGATGTTTGCAAACCATGTATCTGATAAAGGACTGTAGCCCAGCAGCCAAGCCCCCGGTGGTCCAGGGGAGTGTCTGTGCGGCCCCTCCCGTCCTCGGTGATCAGGGGATTTCAGGCCCCACAGCACCCGAGGGGTGGACACGGGTCATCCTCAGCACCCTCAGGGAGTGAGTACTGGATGGTTTTGAGCCCAGATGCACTCCCATTACTGCCCTCAAAAGCTGAAGGCTTCAGCATGCCTCCAGAAGGACCCAGAGTATTTGCAAGTCTTTGAGAACCAAGAGAACAGTCTTCACTTTTCGGAAAGGGCATCTTATTATTTCACAGCATGACCATTTTCCATCTGGCTCTCAGGGGTGCCCTCCCACCTCCCTGATTTCTCTGAGAGTGGCCATCGGGGTTTGGCTGTCCCCAGTCCCCACACCAGGTGACAAGGCCAGTTGGGCCAGACCCTGGTGGTCCTTAGCTTCGCTGGAGACTAACCCAGACTCTCAGCCTGCGATTGAACGTGGACGCCCCTGCTTCTCCCCGTCACCGCTTCTCATCTCCTCCTCTGTCTCTCTTCCTCTTGCTTTTCAGTCTCAGATTTACCTGATGGCCACCACTCACAGCTCCCGCAGAGCCCAGAGATTTCTCCTGGAAGGAAAGGTTCTGGAAAATCAGAGGGATAAATAAAACATGCAGCTGATTCCTGCCTTGTGCTGACGCCCAAGAGGGTGAGGAGAGTGAGTGTTTTCTCATTAGAATTTTAAATCCTCCAAGTAATAGATCATTGTGGGGGCATCCAGTGTTCTCCTGCTCATTCTAAGAATATCATTCCTGGATTTTAATGTGGTAAATAATTTATATTATAAATATGCAGAGGGGGGGATATCCATTCAAAAATGTTAGAGGTAACTCCAAGGGATTTACAACAAACAAGGACACAGAGCCCCGTGTCCAGACACTGGCTGAGAGGCTCCTACCCTGAGCCACAGTCCCCTGGAGGGCGGAGTGGCCATGACTCTCCTCCCGCAGGTGAGCCTACACAGGCACATCCCACGTGGGACCACTGTATCGCAGAATCTTAGAGTGTCCGATGGCAGGCAGCTGGCTAGAGATGCGGACAAGAGAAAACTGCCCAGCAGCCTTGGACAACCCCGGGGTGAGGACGGGCCAGTGTCAGAGCCTCAGAGATAACTTGAAGAGAGTTTAGGCTGTTAAGGACATCGTCAGAGATGCACTTAGGGACATATTCAGGGCCTTACTTATGGACAAGATCCGGGCATTATTTAGTGACAGCTTAGACTGTAAGGGACAGCATCAGGGCCTAAGTTAGGAACAGTGTCAGTGCTTCTCTTAGAGATAACGTGAGAGCCTTAGTTAGACACAGTTCGGGATGTTACTTAGGGATATCTTCAGGGCCTTAGAGCCAGCATCATGGCCATAATTAGAACCAGTGTCAGGGCGTTAGTTAGGGCCAAAACTAGGGTGTTAGTTAGGGAAAGAGTCAGGTCATTAGTTACAGACAGTGTCAGGGTTTTAGGTAGGGACAGCGGCAAGTCCTTACTTAAGAAGAGTGTCGAGGCCTCACTTAGGGGCAGCATCAGGATGTTAGTTAGGGAGAGTCAGGCCATTAGAATTTCAGATTCTGTGGTAGAGACAGCATCAGGGCCTTAGTTAGGGACAGCGTCAGAGACTTACCTAGGGACATATTCAGGGCCTTAGTTATGGACAGGATCAGGGTGATACAGAGGAACACCTAAGCGTATTAGGGACATCTTCAGGGCCTCAATTAGCGATAGCATCAGGGTATTAGTTAGGGAAAGAGTCAGGCCATTATTATAGATAGTGTCAGTGTCTTACATCGAGAGAGCATCACGGCCTTAGTTATGGACAGGATCAGGGCGTTATTGAGAGATACATGAGGCTATTAGGGACAGCATCAGGGTGTTAGGGAAAGAGTTGGCCGTTATTATAGACAGTGACAGTGCCTCAGGTAGAGACATCATCACAGCCTTAGTTAGGAAGAGGGTCAGGGCCTTGGTGATGGACAGGGTCAGGCCAACAGTGAGGGACATCTAAGTCTATTAGGGACATCGTCAGGGCCTTAGATAGGGTCAGCATCAGGGCCGTAGTTAGGACCAGTGTCAGGGCGTTATTTAGGGACAAAATTAGGATGTTAGTTAAGGAAAAAGCCAGGAAGTTAGTTACAGACAATGTCAGCTTCTCAGGTAGAGACTTCAAGGTCTCAGTGAGAGCATCAGCATCTCAGGTAGGAGCTGCATCAGGCCATTACTTACAGACTGTGTCAAGGCCTTAATTAGGGAGAGTGTCAGAGCCTCAGAGAAAAACTTGAGGGCCTTAGTAAGAGACACTTCAGGCTGTTTGTTAGGGACATCATCAGTGCGTTGGTTATGGACAGGGTCAGGGTATTAGTGAAAGACAGCTCAGGCAATTAGGCACGCCGTCAGGGCCTTGGGTAGGGGCAGCGTCAGGGAGTAGTTGGGGAAAGAGTGAGGCCGTTCGGTAAAGACAGACTCAGGGCCTTAGTTAGAGACAGTGTCAGGTTCTTTGTTAGGGACACTGTCATGGCCTCAGTTAAAGATAACTTGAGGGTCTTAGTTAGAGATAGTGTCAGGGCCTTAGTTATGGACATCTTGAGGGCCTCAGTTAGTGGTAATTTGAGGGCCTTAGTAAGAGACATTTTGGGTCATTAGTGACGTCGTCTGGACCTTCATGCCGGCTCAGTACATCATTTATGGGCCGCATCATGGCATTAATGAGGGACAGCTCAAGTTATTTGGGACTGTGTCAGAGTCTTAGTTAGGGAATGTGTCAGGACCTTTGTTAGGGAAAGAGTGAAGCCAGTAGTTAAAGACAGACTCAGGGCCTTAGTCAGGGACAGCCTCAGTCCTTAATTAGGGAGAGTGTCAGGGCCTCAGTTAAAGATAAGTTGAGGGCCTTTGTTAAGGACAGCCTCCAGGCCTCAGTTAGAGACAGGTTCATGGCCTCGGGACTAAATTCAGGGTCTTAGTTAGGGACAGCATCAGGGATTTAGTTAGCATAAGAGACTCGACATTAGTTAGACAAGGTTAGGTTAAGGTCTAGGAATAGCGTCAGGAAATGACGTAGGGATAGTGTCAAGACCATAGCTACTTAAAGCATCAGTGCCTAATTTAGAACCAGTGTCAGGGCTTCAGGTAGGGACAGCGTCAGAGCCTGACTTAGGGAGAGCGACAGGGACTGAGTGAGGCCTGGAGTCAGAGGCTTAGCTGGGGACAGTGTCAGGGCATGACTTAGGAAAAGCATTAGGGCCTCGGTAGGAACAGCATAAGGGGTTTGTTAAAGACATTATCAGGACCTCTGTGAGAGACAGCCTCACAGCCTCACGTAGGGACAGCGTCAAGGCTTACTTTGGGACAGTTTCAGGACCTTAATAAAACATGGGCCAGGATATAATAAGCTCAGGATACTGTCAGGACTTTAAATGTTGACAGCAGCAGGACCTAAGTTAGGGACAGTGTCAAGGCCGTAGATAGGACTAGCATCTGGGTCTGTGTTAGGTACCGTGCCAGGGCCTGAGTTAGCAAGAGTTTTAGGGCCATAGGGACAGTGTCAGGGCCGGATTTAGGATGAGCATCTAAGCCTTAGTTAGGGACAGTGTCACGGTCTTGGGACAAAATTCAGGGCCTGAGGTATTCACAGCATAAGGACTTCAGTTAGCATAAGAGGCAGAACAGTTGCTAGGGACAGGCTTAGGGTAAAGTTTAGGGATCGTGTCAGGAAATGACCTAGGGGTAGTGTCAAGACCTTAGTCACTGAGAGTATCAGGGCCTTAATTAGAACCACTGTCAGGGCTTCAGGTAAGGACAGCGTCAGAGCCTGACTTAGAGAGAGCCACAGGGCCTGAGTGAGGCCTAGCGTCATGCCCTTAGCTGGGGACACTGTCAGGGCATGATGTAGGAGCTGCATCAGGGCCTTTGTTGGGTCAGCAATAGGGTCTTAGTTAAAGACATGATCAGGGCCTGAGGTGGTCACAGCGTTAAGGCCTCAGTTAGGGAAAGCTTCAGGGCCTAAGTTAGGCACAGCCTCAGGCCTTCACTTAGGGACAGAGAGAGGGCTTTCTTAGGGATAGTGTCAGGACCTTGATTAGAATTGGGTCAGATTCTGAACTCATGATAGTGTCTGGATTTTAGTTATTTCCGGCAGCAGGACCTATATTAGGGACAGATTCCGGGCCATAGTTAGAAACAGTGTCAGGGCCCTAGTTAGGACTAGTCTGGGCCTTAGTTACGGAGAGCATTAGGGCTTCTGTGAGGATAAGAGGCAGGAAATTAGCTCGGTACAGAGTCAGGTTCCAGGCCAGGGATAGTGTCAAGAAATGAGCTAGGGATAGCATGAAGACCTTAGTTATTGAGAGCATCAGGGCCTTAGTTAGGACCAGTGTCAGGGCCTTAATCAGGACCAGTGTCAGGGCTTGATGTAGGGATAGCGTCAGAGCCTAACGAAGGTACGGCAACAGGGCCTAAGTGAGGCCTATCGTTAGGGCCTGAGTGAGGGACAGTGTCAGGGCATGACATAGGAGTTGTATAAGGGCCTCTGTAGGATCAGCCTTAGGGTCTTCGTTAAAGACATTCTCAGGTCCTCTGATAGGGACAGCCACAGGGCCTCACTTAGGGACAGAGTCAGGGCTTACTTTGGGACAGTTTCAGGACCTTGGCAAGACATGGCTCAGGATATTAGCTCAGGGTAATGTCAGGACTTTAGATATTTGACAGCAGGGCCTTAGTTAGACACAGTGTCAGGGCCTACGTTAGGACTAGCATCTGGGCCTCTGTTAGTTTCCGTGTCAGGGACTGAGTTAGGAATGTTGTTAAGGCATTAGTTATGGACAGGTTTGGGCCAGATTTAGGACGACCTTCTAGGCCTTGGTGACAGTGTCACGGACTTGGGACCAAATTCAGGGCCTGAGGTATTCACAGTATAAGGGCTTCAGTTAGCATAAGAGGCAGGACAGTTGCTAGGGACAGGGTTAGGGTAAAGTTCAGGGATCGTGTCAGGAAATGACCTAGGGTAAGTGTCAAGACCTTAGGCACTAAGTGTATCAGGGCCTTATTTAGGACCAAGATCAGGGCTTCAGGTAGGGATAGCGTCAGTGCTTGAGTTAGTGAGAGCGACAGGGACAGATTGAGGCCTACCATCATGCCCTTAGCTGGGCACACTGTCAGGGCATGATGTAGGAGCTGCATCAGGGCCTTTGTTGTGTCAGCAATAGGTTCTTAGTTGCTAAGCAACATCCAGGCTTGCAGCCCTTCGGAGTCACTCTGTGTATGCCGCGTGTAGGGCAGCACACTGCACTGTTTTTTGGGACAGCTTGATTTACCCAGTACTCCCACAAGTTGATGAACACCTTTCTAGCACGTGCAACATGCCGTGGAAGTCTGACTCATTGCCCTAGTCTAAGCTGCACTGAGAAAAACACTTGGCTTCGCATTGCATCTAAGACCTCCTACCTGAAGTCACCCTGCCTCAAAGAATAAGTCGGCTTGCGTTCCTACTGCAACTAAAGATCAATTCTTTGAGTAACACTGCAGGCTTTTGAAGAGGCACAGGCCCGAATTCCTACCTAGGGCGTTCCTTAGTTGACGTAGTTCACTAGATGCAGAACACCTTGCTTGGAGATTTTGATTCAGGGAAGAAACCAGTGTGTAATCTGTGTCTCTTTTGACTTGTTAGAAAGCACAGGGATGTATGCTGCGTGTGCCCATGGAAATGGGGGCCTGATGGAACTAGCCTTGCTTTTCCATTTTGAAAGCTCCCTTCATGTTGCCTTGAAGCTACGTGAAATTCACTGCTGTTGACAGAACTCTAGCCGCTGTAGGCATGGCTCTGCAAAGAAAGTGAGTTTCCTCTAGCTAAACAGAGTTCTTCCAGTGCTTGGGTGGGGCTCAGGCTGCCATGCTCTAGAGCTAAATAGAAACTCAACTTGAGTACTTGCCTCGAGGTAAGGCCCTGAGTAGACATGCGGTAGGTGAGGCATGCGGCTGTTTCCATGAGGTTTTCATCGGGGTTCTGCCTTATTTTAAAGAAGTGCCCTTTCAGGACTCCTAGGCCCCTTGGGTGTGCATCATTTTCTCTCCAAGATCACTGAGTACCTCCAGACCTCGTGGGCCTGCTGACCAAAATCGAGGCCCATTGGTCCCTTGGAGGTCCTCTGTGTTTGACGAGTGATGGGCAACACATTGATCATTACTTAAGGAAAGCTACATTGCCAGAGCACTCGAACAGCATCAGGACCACATTTATAGCCAGTCCACGGTGCCATGGAAGTCTTTATCATGGCTCTCGTCTGAGCTGCCATGAGAAATCACTCTGCTTAGAACTTTTCAAGGACCTCGTACCTGAGGTCACTATACTCAGATAGGAAGTCAGCATCCTACCATGCTGTGTCACTAATGGGACATTAAACAAGAGCACTTGCCTCGAGGTGAGGCCCTGAATCGCCAGGCAGTAGTGGAGGTGTGCAGCAGTTTCCATAAGGCCGTAGCCGCTGCGCTGCATTATCTTAACTGCAGTACGCTTTTCAGGACACCTAGGAGCCTCGCGTGGCCACCCTGTTCCCGGCAGGAACAGTGAGTACCACCAGCCCCTCTGGGCCTGCTAAGCAACTTCCAGGCTCGTAGCCCTTCGGAGTCACTCTGTGTATGCTGAGTTTAGGGCAACACAGTGCCCTCTTTTTTGGGACAGCTTGATTTCCCCAGTACTCCCACAGGTTCAGGTAAACAGTTCTAGCACGTCCAACATGCCTGGTAAGTCTGACTCATTGCCCTAATCTGAGCTGCACTGAGAAAAACCCTTGGCTTCGCATTCCATCTAGGACCTCCTACCTGAATTCACACTGCTTCCAGGATAAAGTCGGCATGCGTTACTACTTGAACTAAAGCCCAGTTCTTTGTGTAACACTGCAGGCTTTTAAAGAGCCACAAGCCCAGAGTTCCACCTAGGGGGTTCCTTGGATGACGTAGTTCACTAGATGCAGAACACCTTGCTTGGAGAAGTTGAATCAGGGAAGGAAGCAGTGTGTAATCTGTGTCTCTTTCAACTTGTTAGAAACCACAGGGATGTATGCTGCTTGTACCCATGAAATGTGGGCCTGATGGAACTAGCCTTGCTTTTCCATTTTGAAAGCTCCATGCATGATACCTTGAAGCTACCTAAAATTCACTGCTGTTGACAGGCCCGTAGCCAATGTAGGCCTGACTCTGGGACGAAAATGAATTTCCTCTATCTCAACCAGGTTCTTCCATGGCTGGGGTGGAACTCAGCCGGCCATGCTCTAGAGATAAAGGGAAACGCAACGTGAGTACTTGCCTCGAGGAAAGGCCCTGAGTACCGAGGAGAAAGGGAGGCATTTAGCGGCTTCCATGAGGTCTTACTGTTCTGCTCTATTTTACAGGAAGTACCATTTTCAGGAATCCTAGGCCCCTCCGGTGTGCATCATTTCCCTCCAGGATCACTGAGTACCTCCAGACCCCTCTGGGCCTGCTGAGCAACATCGAGGCCCATAGGTCGGTCCCTCCTAGGCCCTGTGTGTATGCCGAGTGATGGGCAACACACTGCACGTTCGTTAAGGAGAGCTGCAATTCCATAGCCCTCGAACTGCCTCAGTACCACATTTCTGGCCAGTCCGATATGCCATGGAAGTATTTGTCATTGTCACCATCTGAGCTGCCATGGGAAAACACTCTGCTCAACATTTTCGAGGATCTCATACCTGAAGTCACTCTGCTCGAGAAGAGAGTCAGCCTCCTACCATGCTGTATCAATAACGGGACACTCAGCGTGAGCACTTGCCTCAAGGTAAGGCCCTGAATTGCCGTGCAGAAGCTCAGGCACGCAGCAGATTCCATGAGGCCATAGCCGCTGCTCTGCATTATCTTAACGGCAGTACGCTTTTCAGGACACCTAGGAGCCTCGCGTGGGCACCGTATTCCCTGCAAGAACACTGCGTACCCTCAGGCTCCCCTGGGCCTGCTAAGCAACATCCAGGCCCGTAACCCTTCTGAGTCACTCTGTGTATGTCACGTGTAGGGCAGCACACTGCACTCTTTTTTGGGACAGCTTGATTTCCTCAGCTGTGGCAGCAGTTGCTTTTTCATGGTGCCTGTTCTTCCCCTCCACGTCCCCTGCTGTTTCTTTTCAGGTCTGGTGACTGCCGGCCAAACCAACAGCTGTAGCTGTTCAAGGAAACAGCGTCTTTCCTTGGGGACGCTCCCCACCCCACACCCTTGTCTGGCCTGCCCACCACAGCCCCTTGGTCCCCCTCTTGGCCTAGTTGTTCACCTGAATGTCCCGTGTCATAGCACTTGTCACACCACACTGTTATTTTCTGTCTCTCTGTCCCTTCCACTAGATGTAAATTTCCTCTGGGGACGCCTGGCTGGCTGACAGGTAGAGGAATGGATCCTGGACCCGTTGTCCTAGAACAGGACGGGCAGGGCAAACCTTTCTCTCTCCATGTGCCCACAGTCTTGGTGGGGACAGGGCCTGGGACAAGGTGGGCCTGGGGTTTGGGGGACATTCCAGATGCAAGTTGTTCTGTGAAAGCGGATTCTGCCTGATATCATTAGCTAACCATGTAACGTGGCCGTTACTCTGTGGCAGAAGGCGTTTAGGCCTGTAGAGGAACTGCTTGCAGCTAGGAACACCCACCAATGTTTAAATTCCCAAGGGACTTCCTAAATCACTGGCTAATTCTCAATGAAAACTCATTCTTTAGTCTTTAACTACAGACTGGTTAAAAGTTATTATGTACAATTAAAGGTTGAAGGACAGACACAGTGGAATCACCCCAAGAAAAATAGTTCCAGACAGAAATTATAGTTGGTAAATGGAATTGGTGTGGAGTATAGATCTGAAGCACCTGTGTTCCCACAGTGGCAACTCATATGATCGTGCAGTTCCTGGGGGTTGTAATGAGATCTACTAGCTACACTTTTTATGAGCTCCTGGGGGGGCAGAAGTCTGACAGCCTTGACAGAAGAGGCTAGAGCCAACTTGGGGTGCACAGTGAGAGTGGGCGGACAGCTGTGCACTCAGGCAGACCATCAGGATACTTGTCACTATGGCTTGACCTATACAGCCAATCTCATCGTATCTGCCCTCCCTCTTCTCTCCCCAGATCGCTGCTCCTAGGCTCTCCCCGTGATGTGCCCCCTGTCTGCCATCCCACCCCACCTGCCCAGCAGTCACCCAATCTCGTCCACCGCCTGTACATGGTTCCCTGGCGCGATCTTGTTCTGGCGTCTGCTTGGATCCATGCAGCCTTTCCTAGCTGCTCTCTGCAGGGCCTCGCTCCCCTGCATCATCCTCAGAGGGGCCCAGGGCTCGCTCTAAACCCTGTAGCCTCCCAGCCCTGTATCAGTGCCGACCCCTTGTTCCCAACAGCAGCTCAGCCCTGGTCCTCAGGGGCCTGTGGTCCTGTCCACACAGTGTCTCCCAGGCCTGCCTTGTGAGGCAGCCTCGCTGGCCGGAGCCCTGGGAACCTTCCCTTCCTCACCAACCCTCCTCCTCCTGCGGCTGCCCCTCCCACCCCGAATCCCCCATAGGGATCCTCGACTGTGGCTGGCTCTGGCACTACCACTCTGGGGAGGAGCACATGAATTATTCTGTGCCTCCCCCATCAGCCAGCACCTTGAAATTCTGCTTTTCTGTATGTATTTATTTAGGCCGGGCCATGCAGCATGTGGGATTTTAGTTCCCCTACCAAGAATTGAACCTGCTCCCCTGCAGTGGAAGCATGAGTCTTCACCGCTGGACCAGCAGGGAAGTCCCTGAGATTCTGCATTTAAACCCTGTATCTGCCCAGTTTCTGTGTCCTGTGTTCCTGAGCGGCACGTGTGCGTAGAAGGGAGGTAAGATGTGTGGACTCTCTTTTCTGGTTGTTGGCTGAGTATCTAATGTCCACTGTGGGTCATCTAAGGGCCGAGACCAAGTACTCTGTTCCTGCTGTGATCCGTGCTTCTGCTACCACATACTGCACAGGTTAAGTACCTCAAAGTCCTAGCTGAACAGCTAATAGAGAGACAGGTCTCACCGTTGCTTCTCCGCCTGCATCTTACAGAGGTGGAAAGTAGGAACTGCAGCCCAGCAAGCCACGGACCCAGGCAATCCTAAAACTGCAAAGTCGCCTGTGTTGATTCCTGCCAGCTTTTAGTAATTAAATCTGTGACTCCTGTAAGAAGAGATTTCAGAGGATGTGTACCTTCTACAGAATTCACATTTAGTGAGGGGCGATTGAAAAGGTATACACAATTTTAATCTATTTATTTTACTAATAGCATATCTTAATGATTGAAAAATGAACTTTCCTGTAAATAAAAAGAAAACCAGAAAGTATTCATACTTTACACACCTAGTGTTTACTATCTAATGGGCCGGCTTCGACTTCCCCTCTCTCGTCTATCTGAGCCTCCACGATGGACAGGACTCTCCTGGTGCAAGTGACGTGGGGTGAAGCTGGACTGTTGGTTTTCTGCTCAACCTCTGCTTCCTCTCTGCATCCTGGACTCAAAAGAAGTTGAAAGAAATGTCTGCTCTGGTTGCTGACTGTTTCAGCTCCACCTTAACCTCAGTCTGTGGTTGTGGGATGCCTCAGAAGTCAGAAAGGTCCCCGCCGCCAACATGGGGAGTGTGGGGCTAGACCCAGGTTCCAGCCCAGCTCTGACACGCAGTGTGCTCAGTGGGACGTGTTGGCATGCATGCAAGGCTGTAGCGCTGCCAGCCCCCATATGCTGCCTTCTTGAGGGCTGGCGGTGCCCTTCAGGACTGGCTGCATCCTTCGTCCCATTTGAGTGGGAAGTAGTAAGTAATAAAACCTCAGAATATCCCTTGACCGCTGACCAGCCAGGCAGGCATCTGTGGTCCTCCAGCTCAGGCCTGCTTGGGCCCTGTCAAGTCCCTATGGCCAATCACTGAGCTGACCTTGCTGCTGGGCAATTGAACAGCTACCTGGGCAGCATAGATGGCCCCTCGGGATGTTTCAGTTCCCTACATCCATGTGATTGAGAAAAGGGCCTCCTCCCTCATAGCCTCCCAGCCTTCTGAGAGGAAATAAGCCTCCAGACATTGAGTGTGGCCCTGTCCACCCTCAGCATACAGCAGACCATGGCCCTGCAATCCTTTGGCCTTCGGGTTGTTGCAAACCTTTGACATTCATGCTCATGAAAAATCAAAGTTATGGGAGCAAGTGGCCTCCCAACTGTTGTTTTCCCACAGAGGCAGCGTGGTCTCCAGGAGCCATGTGCATCCTGGACCCAGTGCCTGTGCCCTCCGGAAAGCCAGCCTACTCTGGCTTCCACGGTAGAGAATAATCCTTGAGACACTACTCCATTGAGTAACAGCCACCTACCATTTGGTTTCTGTTCTCTGTAAAGGAGAGAGCAGAGACAGGAAAATGAGCAGATGTGTTCTGTGGAGATGGGTGATTAATATAGACAGAGGGCAGGAGTGACTCTTGGGCTGCCAATTCCCTGGGACACAAATGAAGTCTGTGTGCCTTTTGAGGTACACAGGCAATCAGGGCCAGCCTCGGATGTGATGCCCAAAGCAAGAATCTTGAGTTTACCACCAACAGCAAAGTTGCTACTTTAGCTAGTGGAAGAGCTTCCTGCCATCAAGGGAGGACAACCAAAGCCCTGGATGGGTGACCACAGTACCTGACCTTAACTGAACCTCTTCTTTTCTGTTAAAATGGACATTGAGTGAGCGTCGCCTGCAGTTTCTGGAAGCCCTAGATGCAGTGAGAGAGACTGTTCCTGTGAATGGGGCCACCCAAAGGCATTTACAGGACAAAGGATTGGAGAGAGACCAGACCACACTGCAAGAGAGTGAGCCACCAGAACTGCCAGGTCCAAATCCACTCTTAAATCTATCTCTTGCAGTTATTCATTCATTTATATCAATTAAAAATAATGTTTTTATTTTACTTTAGTAAGTGTGTGCAGTCCATTGGAAAAAAATGTCATAGCTGATACATCAGAACCAATAATGCCTTAGTTAGGCACTATGTCAGGGCCGGATTTAGAATGAGCATCTAGACCATATTTAGGGACAGTATCACGGCCTTGCGATTAAATTCAGGGCCTGAGTTAGCCACAGCATAAGGTCTTCAGTTAGCTTAAGAGACAGGACAGTTGTGAGGGACATGCTTAGGGTACAGTTTAGGGATCGTGTCAGGAAATGACCTAGGGATAGTGTCAAGACCTTAGTTACTGACAGTATTAGGGCCTTATTTACGACCAGTGTCAGGACGTCAGGTAGGGACAGCATCAGTGCCTGCCTTAGGGAGAGCAACAGGGTCTGAGTGAGGCCTAGCGTCAGACCCTTAGCTGGGGACACTGTCAGGGCATGATGTCGGAGCAGAATCAGTGCCTTTGTTGGATCAGCAATAGGGTCCTAGTTGCTAAGCAACATCCAGACCCATAGCCCTTCGGAGTCACTCTGTGTATGCTGCGTGTAGGTCAACACACTGCACTGTTTTTTGGGACAGCTTGCTTTACCAAATCCTCCCACAGGTTCTCAAACCCCGTTCTAGCACGTCCAACGTGCCGGGGAAGTCTGACTCATTGCCCTAATCTGAACTGCACTGAGAAAAACCCTCGGCTTCGCATTCCATCTAGGACCTCCTGCCTGAAGTCACCCTGCCTCCAGGAGAAAGTCAGATTGCGTTCTGACTGCCACTTAAACCAGTTCTTTGTGAAACACTGCAGGCTTTTCAAGAGCCACTGGCCCGGAGCCCTAGCCAGGGTCTACCTTGGTTGAAGCAGTTTGCTCTGAAGAACACCCTGCTTCGAGGAGTCGATTCAGGTAAGAAACCACTGGGTAACCTGAGTCTCTTCTGACTTGTTAGAAACCACAGGGATGTATGCTGCCTGTGCCGTTGGAAATGGGGGCCTGATCGAACTAGCCTTGCTTTCCCAATTTGAAAGCTCCGTTCATGCTGCCTTGAAGGTAATTTAAATTCACTGCTGTTGACAGGCCCCTAGCCAATGTAGGCCTGACTCTCGGAAGAAAATGAGTTTCCCCTATCTAAACCAAGTCCTTCCATGGCCAGGGTGGAGCTCAGCCTGCCATGCTCTAGAGATAAAGGGAAACTGAATGTGAGTAGTTGCCTCGAGGAAAGGCCCTGAGTACCATACAGAGAGGGAGCCATTTGGCGGCTTCTACGAGGTCTTACTCGATGTTCTGCAGTAGTTTAAAGGAAGTCCCCTTTTAAGGACTTCTAGGCCCCTCGGGTGTGCATCATTTCCCTCCAGGATCACTGAGTACCTCCAGGCCCCTGTGGGCCTGCTGAGCAACGTCAACGCCCATAGGTCGGTCCCTCGGAGGCCCTCTATGTATGCCCAGTGATTGGCAGCACACTGCATGTTCGTTAAGGAGAGCTACATTTCCACAGCCCTCGAACAGCCTGAGGACCACATTTCTGGCCAGTCCGACGTGCCATGGAATTCTTCGTCATGGACATCGTATGAATTGCCGTGGGAAAACAGTCTGCTTAGAATTCTTCGAGGATCTCGTACCTGAAGTCACTCTACTCGAGGAGAAATTCAGCATCCTACCATGCTGTGTCGCTAATGGGACACTCAGCGTGAGAACTTGCCTCAGGGTAAGGCCCTGAATTTTCCTGAAGTAGCAGAGGCATGCAGCAGTTTCCATGAGGCTGTAGCCGCTGCTCTGCATTATCTTAATGGCAGTATGCTTTTCAGGACACCTAGGAGGCTCTCGTAGGCACCCTATTCCCGGCAGGAACGGTGAGTACTCCCAGGACCCCGTGGGCCTGCTAAGCAACTGCCAGGCCTGTAGCCCTCCCGAGCTACTCTGTGTATGCCGAGTATAGGGCAACACAGTGCACTCCTTCACGGGACAGCTTGAAATCCCCAGCACTCCCACAGATTCACGAACACCTTTCTACAACCGCCAACATGCCGGCTAACTCTGACAGAATGCCCTAGTCTGAGCTAAACTGAGAGAAACCCTCAGTTTCCAGTTCCACCTAGGACCACCTGCCTGAAGTCACCCTGCCACCAGGAGAAAGTCGGCTTGCATTCCGACTGCCACTAAAGCCCAGTTCTTCGTGTAATGCTGCATGCTTTTGAAGAGCCACAGGCCCGAGGCCTAGCTAGGGCATACCTTGGTTGAGGCAGTTTGCTAGATGCACAACACCCTGTTTCGAAGAGTTGATTCAGGGAACTAAGCAGTGGGAACATGTGTCTCTTTTGACTTCTTAGAAATTAAAGGGATGTATGCTGCATGTGCCCTTGGTAATAGGGACCTGATGTAACTATCCTTGCATTCCCATTTTGAAAGCTCCATGCATGCTGTCTTGAAGCTACCTGAAATTCACTGCTATTGACAGGCCTCTAGCCACTGTAGGCCTGGCTCAGGGAAGAAAATGAGTTTCCTCTATCTAAACCAGGTGCTTCCATGGCCGAGGTGGAGCTCAGCCTGCCATGCTCTAGAGGTCAAGGGAAACTGAACGTGAGTAGTTGCGTCGAGGACAGGCCCTGAGTATCCGTACAGAAAGGGAGGCATGCAGCTATTTCCATGAGCTCTTAGTCACTTTTCTGCTGTACTTTAATGGAAGTACCCCTTTCAGGAGTCCTAGGCCCCTCGTGTGTGCACCATTTCCTTCCAGGATCCCTGAGTAACTCCAAACACCTGTCGCCCTGCTGAGCAACATCGAGGCTCATAAGTTGGTGCCTCGGAGGTCCTCTGTGTATGCCGAGTGTTCGGCAACACACTGAATGTTCCTTAAGGAGAGCTACATTTCCAGAATTCTCAAACTGCCTCAGGACCACATTGCTGGCCAGTCCAACGTGCCGTGGAAGTCTACGTCATGATCGTCGTCTGTGCTGCTATGGGAAAACGTTCTGCTTAACAATTCTTCGAGGAGCTTGTACCTGAAGTCACTCTGCTCAAGGAAAAATTCACTATCCTACCATGCTGTGTCGCTAACGGGACACTCAGCGTGATCACTTGCCTCAAGGTAAGGCCCTGAATGGCCGTGCGGAAGCAGAGGCCTGCAGAAGTTTCCATGAGGCCGTAGCCGCTGCTCTCCGTTATCTGAACGGCTTTTCAGGACACCTAGGAGCTCCGCGTGGGTACCGAATTCCCGGCAGGTTCCCTGAGTACCCCAGGCCCCCCTGGGCCTGCTAAGGAACGTCCTGGCGCATATCCCTTCGGAGCCTGTCTGTTTATGCTGAGTGTAGCGCAACACACCGCACTTCGTCATGGGACATCTTGCAATCCCCTGCACTCCCAAAGTTTCAAGAACACTCTTTAAGCATGTGCAGCATGCCTGATAAATCTGACTCATTGCCCTAGTCTGAGCTGCACTGAGAAAAACCCTCGGCTTCGCATTCCATCTAGGACCTCCTGCCTGAAGTCACCCTGCCACCAGGAGAAAGTCGGCTTGCTTTCCGACTGCCACTAAAGCCCGGTTCTTCATGTAACACTGCAGGCTTTTGAAGAGCCTCAGGCCCGAGGCCTAGCTAGGGCATACCTTGGTTGAGGCATTTTGCTAGATGCAGAACACCCTGCTTCGAGGAGTTGAGTCAGGGAAGGGACAACTGGGTACCCTGTGTCTCTTTTGACTTGTTAGAAACCACAGGGATGTATGTTGCGTGTGCCCTTGGAAATGGATGCCTAATGGAAGTAGCCTTGCTTTCCCATTTTGAAAGCTCCATGCATGCTGCTTTGAAGCTCCCTGAAATTCGCTGCTGTGGACAGGTCTCTAGCCACTGTAGGCCTGGCTCCGGGAAGAAAATGAGTTTCCTGTAGCTAAACCAGGTGCTTCCATGGCCTGGTTGGGGCTCAGCCTGCCATGCTCTACAGCTAAAGGGAAACTCAACGTGAGCACTTGCTTCGAGAACATGCCCAGAATATCCGTACAGAAAGGGAGGCGTGCAGCTGTTTCCATGAGGTCTTAGTAGCTGTTCTGCGCATTTTAAGGGAAGTGCCCTTTTCAGGACTCTTAAGCCCCTCGGGTGTGCGTCAATTCCCTCCAGGATCACTGAGTACCTCCAGACCCCTGTGGGACTTCTGAGCAACATCGAGGCCCATAGGTCGGTCCCTCGGAGGCCCTCTGTGTAGGGCGAGTGCTGGGCCACACACTGCACGTTCCTTAAGTATAGTTGCATTTCCAGATCCCTCGAACATCCTCAGGACCACATTTCTGGCCTGTCCGCCGTGCCATGGAAGTCTTCGTTAAGGCTGTCGTCTGACCTGCCATGGGCAAACATTCCGCTTACAATTCCTGGAGGACCTCGTACCTGTAGTCACTCTGCTCGAGGAGAAATTCACCATCCAACCATGCTGTGTCGCTAACGAGACACTCAGCATGAGCACTCGTCTCGAGGTAAGTCCCTGAATTGCCGTGCAAAAGCAGAGGTGTGCAGCAGTTTCCATGAGCCCGTAGCCGCTGCTCTGCAATATCTTAACGGCAGTACGCTTTTCAGGGCACCTAGGAGCTTCGCGTGGGCACCCTATTCCCGGCAGGAACAGTGAGTACCCCCAGGACCCCCTGGGCATGCTAAGAAACTGCAAGGGCCGTAACCCATCGGAGCCACTCTGTGTATGCCGAGTGTTCGGCAACACACTGAATGTTCCTTAAGGAGAGCTACATTTCCAGAATTCTCGAACTGCCTCAGGACCACATTGCTGGCCAGTCCAACGTGCCATGGAAGTCTACGTCATGACCGTCGTCTGTGCTGCCATGGGAAAACGTTCTGCTTACAATTCTTCGAGGAGCTTGTACCTGAAGTCACTCTGCTCAAGGAAAAATTCACCATCCTACCATGCTGTTTCGCTAATGGGACACTCAGCGTGATCACTTGCTTCAAGGTAAGGCCGTGCAGAAGCGGAGGCGTGCAGAAGTTTCCAGTAGGCCGTAGCCGCCGCTCTCCGTTATCTTAACGGCTTTACAGGACACCTACGAGCTTCGCGTTGGCACCGAATTCCCGGCAGGATCCCTGAGTACCCCAGCACCCCCCCCCCCCGCCCCCGGGCCTGCTAAGGAACGTCCTGGCGCGTATCCCTTCGGAGCCTGTCTGTTTATGCCGAGTGTAGCGCAACACACTGCGCTTCTTCATGGGACATCTTGCAATCCCCTGCACTCCCAAAGTTTCAAGAACACCCTTTAATCACATGCAACATGCCTGGTAAGTCTGACTCATTGCCCTAGTCTGAGCTGCACTGAGAAAAACCCTCGGCTTCAAATTCCAACTAGGACCTCCTGCCTGAAGTCACCCTGCCACCAGGAGAGAGTCGGCTTGCTTTCCGACTTCCACTAAAGCCCGGTTCTTCGTGTAACACTGCAGGCTTTTGAAGAGCCTCAGGCCCGAGGCCTAGCTACGGCGTACCTTGATTGAGGCAGTTTGCTAGATGCAGAATACCCTGCTTCGAGGAGTTGAGTCAGGGAAGGCACCACTGGGTAACCGGTATCCATTTTGACTTGTTAGAAACCCACAGGGATGTGTGCTGCGTGTGCCCATGGAAATGGGGGCCTGATGCAACTAGCCTTGCTTTCCCATTTTGAAAGCTCCATTCATGCTGCCTTAAAGCTACGTGAAATTCACTGCTGTTGACAGGCCTCTAGCCACTGTACGCCTGCTTTTGGGAAGAAAATGAGTTTCCTCTATCTAAACCAGGTGCTTCCATGGCTTGGGTGGGGCTCAGCCTGCCATGCTCTAGAGCTAAAGGGAAGGAAACTCAATGTGAGTACTTGCCTCGAGGAAAGGCCCTGAGTATCCGTACAGAAAGGGAGGCGTGCAGCTGTTTCCATGAGGTCTTAGTCGCTGTTCTGCTGTAGTTAAAAGGAAGTACCCTTTTCAGGACACCTAGGCCCCTCTGGTGTGCATCATTACCCTCCAGGATCACTGAGTACCTCCAGACCCCTGTGGGCCTGCTGAGCAACATCGAGGCCCATAGGTCGGTTCCTCTTAGGCCCTCTGTGTATGCAGACTGATGGGCAACACAGTGAAGGTTCCTTAAGGAGAACTACATTTCCAGAATTCTCGAACTGCCTCAGGACCCCATTTCTGGACAGCCCGACGTGCTTGGAAGTCTTCGTCATGACCGTCGTCTGAGCTGCCTAGGGAAAACACTCTGCTTACAGATCTTCTAGGATCTCGTACCTGAAGTCACTCTTCTTGAGGAGAAATTCAACATCCTACCGTGCTGTGTCGCTAACAGGACACTCAGCGTGAGCACTTGCCTCAACGTAAGGCCCTGAATTGCCGTGCGGAAGTGGAGGCGCGCAGCAGTTTCCATGAGGCCGTAGCCGCTGCTCTGCATTATCTTGAAGGCAGTACGCTTTTCAGGACACCTAGGAGCCTCGCTTGGACACCCTATTACCGGCAAGAAGAGTGAGTACCCCCAGGACCCCCTGGGCCTGCTAAGCACCTGCCAGGCCCGTAACCCGTCAGAGCCATTCTGTGTATGCCGAGGATAGGGCAACACACTGCCCTCCTTCATGGGACAGCTTGAAATCCCCAGCGCTCCCACAGGTTCACGAAGACCCTTCTAGGATGTCCAACATGCCTGGTAAGTCTGACCCATTGCCCTAGTCTGAGCTGCGCTGAGAAAAACCCTCGGCTTCGCATTCCATCTAGGACCTCCTGCCTCCAGGAGAAAGTTGGCTTGCTTTCCGACTGCCTTTAAAGCCCCGTTCTTCATGTAACACTGCAGGGTTTTGAAGAGCCTCAGGCCCGAGGCCTAGCTAGGGTATACCTTGGTTGAGCCATTTTGGTAGATGCAGAACACCCTGCTTCGAGGAGTTGATTCAGGGAAGGAACAACTGGGTAACCTGTGTCTCTTTTGACTTGTTAGAATCCACAGGGATGTATGCTGCGTGTGCCCATGGAAATGGATGCCTAATGGAACTAGCCTTGCTTTCCCATTTTGAAAGCTCCATGCATGCTGCCCTGAAGCTGCCTGAAATTCATTTCTGTTTACAGGCCTCTAGCCACTGTAGGCCTGGCTCTGGGCAGAAAATGAGTTTCCTCTATCTAAACGACGTGCTTCCATGGCCGGTGTTGAGCTCAGCCTACAATGCTCTACAGGTAAGGGGAAACTCAACGTGAGTAGTTGCCTCGATGACAGGCCCTGAGTATCCGTACAGAAAGGACGCATGCAGCTGTTTCCATGAAGTGTTAGTCGCTGTTTTGCTGCAGTTTAAAGGAAGTACACATTTGAGGACTCCAAGGTCCCTTGCGTGTGCATCATATCCCTCCAGGATCACTGCGTACCTGCAGACCCCTGTGGGCTTGTTGTGCAATGTCTAGGCCCGTATGTCTCCCCCTCGGAGGCCCTCTGTGTATGCCGAGTGATGGGCAACACACTGCTTGTTCGTGAAGGACAGCTTCATTTCCAGAGCCCTCGAACAGCCTCAGACCACATTTCTGGCCAGTTCGACATTCCATGGAAGTGTTCGTCATGGTCGTTGTTCGAGCTACCATGGGAAAATATTCTGCTTACAATTCTTCTAGGACCTCGTAGTTGAAGTCACTCTGCTCGAGGAGAAATTCAGCATCCTACCATGCTGTGTCGCTAACGGGACACTCTGCATGAGCGCTTGCCTCAAGGTAAGGCCCTGAATGTCTGTGCAGAAGCCGAGGCGTGTAGCAGTTTCCTGAGGCCAATGTTGCTGCTCTGCATTATCTAACGGCAGTATGCTTTTCAGGACAGCTAGCAGCCTCGTGTGGGCACCCTGTTCCCGGCAGGAACAGTGAGCACTCTCAACTCCCCCGGGCCTGGTAAGCAACTTCCAGGCTCGTAGTCCTTCAGAGTCACTCTGTTTATGCTGAGTGTAGGGCAACACACTACACTCTTTTTTGGGACAGCTTGATTTCCCCAGTCTCCCACAGGTTCAGGTAAACCATTCTAGCATGTCCAACATGCCATGTAATTCTGACTCATTGCCCTAGTCTGAGCTGGACTTAGAAAAACACTTGGTTTCACGTTCCATCTAGGACCTCCTACCTGAATTCACCCTGTTTCAAGGATAAAGTCGGCATGCTTTCCGACTGCCACTATAGCCCAGTTCTTCATGTAATACTGCGGTATTTGAAGAACCACAGGCCCGGAGGCCTAGCTAAGGCGTATCTTGGTTGGGGGAGTTCAGTAGATGCAGTACATCCTGCTTTGAGGAGTTGATTATGGAAGTAACCACTGGGTAACCTGTGTCTCTTTTGACTTGTTAGAAACTACAGGGACGTATGCTGCGAGTGCTCATGGAAATGGTGCCTGATGGAACTAGACTTGCTTTCCCATTTTGAAAGCTCCATTCATGCTGCCTTGAAGCAGCCTGAAATTCACTGCTGTTGACAGGTCTCTAGCCACTGTAGGCCTGGCTCTGGGAAGAAAATGAGTTTCCTCTATCTAAACCAGGTGCTTCCATGGCCGGGGTGAAGCTCAGTCTGCCATGCTTATTGCTAAAGGGAAACTCAACGTGAGCCCTTGCTTCGAGAAAATGCCCTGAGTATCCGTAGGGAAAGGGAGGCTTGCAGCTTTTTCCATGAGGTCTTAGTAGGTGTTCTGCATTTTAAAGGAAGTACCCTTTTCAGGACTCCTAGGCCCCTCGGGTGTGTGTCAATTCCCTCCAGGATCACTGAGTACCTCCAGACCCCTGTGGGCCTTCTGAGGAACATCGAGGCCCATAGATTGGTCCCTCGGAGGCCCTCCATGTAGGCCGAGTGATGGGCCACAGACTGCACGTTCCTTAAGTAGATTTGCATTTCCAGATTCCTCGAACAACCTCAGGACCACATTTCTGGCCTGTCCGCCGTGCCATGGAAGTCTTCGTTATGGCCGTCGTCTGACCTGCCCTGGGCAAACATTCCGCTTACAATTTTTCTAGGACCTCGTACCTGTAGTCACTCTGCTCGAGGAGAAATTCACCATCCTACCATGCTGTGTCGCTAACGGGACACTGAGCATGAGCACTTGTCTCGAGGTAAGGCCCTGAATTGCCGTGCAAAAGCAGAGGTGTGCAGCAGTTTCCATGGGGCCGTAGCCACTGCTCTGCATTATCTTAACGGCAGTACGCTTTTCAGGACACCTAGGAGCCTCGCGTCAGCACCCTATTCACGGCAGGAACACTGAGTACCCCCAGGACCCCCTGGGCCTTCTAAGCAACATCCAGGCACGTAGCCCTTCAGTGTCACTCTGTGTATGTCGCGTGTAGGGCAGCACACTGCACTCTTTTTTTGGAGATTTGATTTCCTCAGCTGTGGCAGCAGTTGCTTTTTCATGGTGCCTGTTTTTCCCCTCAGCGTCCCCTGCTGGTTATTCTCTTGTTTGGTGACTGCCGGCCAAACAAACACCTGTCGCTCTTCAAGGAAACAGCGTCTCTCCTCAAGGAGGCTCCCCACCCCGCGCCCTGGTCTGGCCTGCCCACCACAGCCCCTTGGCCTCCTGTTGGCTTAGTTGTTCCCCTGAATGTTCCATGTCATAGCACTTGTCACACCACACTGTCATTTTCTGTCTGTCTATCCTTTCCAATAGTTCTAAGTTTCCTCTGGGGCCACCTGGCTGGCTGATAGGTAGAGGAATGGATCCTGGAACTGTTGTCCTAGAACAGGACGGGCAGGCAAAGCTTTCTCTCTCCATGTGCCTGCAGTCTTGGTGGAGTACAGGGCCTGGGGCAAGGTGGGCCTGGGATTTGGGGGACATTCCAGATGCAAGTTGTTCTGTGAAAGCGGATTCTGCCTGATATCTTTAGCTAACCACGTAACGTGGCCGTTGCTCTGTGGCAGAAGGTGTTTAGGCCTGTAGAGGAACTGCTTGCAGATAGGAACACCCACCAATGTTTAAATTCCCAAGGGACTTCCTAAATCACTGGCTAATTCCCAGTGAAAAATCATTCTTTAGTCTTTAACTACAGACTGGTTAAAAGTTATTATGTACAATTAAAGGTTGAAGACAGACACAGTGGAATCACCCCAAGAAAAATAGTTCCAGACAGAAATTATAGTTGGTAAATGGAATTGGTGTGGAGTATAGATCTGAAGCACCTGTGTTCCCACAGTGGCAACTCATATGATCGTGCAGTTCCTGGGGGTTGTAATGAGATCTACTAGCTACACTTTTTATGAGCTCCTGGGGGGGCAGGAGTCTGACAGCCTTGACAGAAGAGGCTTGAGCCTACTTGGGGCGCACAGTGAGAGAGTGGGTGGCCAGCTCTGCACTCAGGCAGACCGTCTGGACACTTGTCACTATGGCTTGACCTATACAGCCAATGTCATCGTATCTGCCCTCCCTCCTCTCTCCCCAGATTTCTGCTCCTAGGCTCTCCCCGTGATGTGCCCCCCCACTCCGCATGGGTGCCATCCCACCCCACCTGCCCAACAGTCACCCAATCTCGTCTACTGCCTGTACAGGTCCCCTGGTGCGATCTTGTTCTGGCGTCATCTTGGATGTGTGCACCCTTTCCTTGCCGCTCTCTGCAGGGCCTCGCTCCCCTGCATCGTCCTCACAGGGGTCCAGGGCTCGCTCTAAATCCTGGAGCCTCCCAACCCTCTATCAGGGCCTCCCCGTTGGTCCCACCAGCAGCTCAGCCCCCGTCCTCAGGGGGCCTGTGGTCCTGTCCACACAGCGTCTCCCAGGCCTGCCTTGTGAGGCAGCCTTGCTGGCCGGAGCCCTGGGTCCCTTCCCTTCCTCACCACCTCTCCTCCTCCTGCGGCTGCCCCTCCCACCCTGCATCCCCCATAGGGATCCTCGACTGTGGCTGGCTCTGGCACTTCCACTCTGGGGAGGGGCACAGGAATTATTCTGTGCCTCCCCCATCAGCCAGCACCTTGAAATTCTGCTTTTGTGTATTTATTCATTTAGGCCGGGCCATGCAGCATGCGGGATTTTAGTTCCCCCACCAAGGATTGAACCTGCCCCCCTGCAGTGGAAGCATTGGGTCTTCACCTCTGGACCAGCAGGGAAGTCCCTGAGATTCTGCATTTAAACCCTGTATCTGCCCAGTTTCTGTGTCCTGTGTTCCTGAGCGGCACGTGTTTGTAGAAGGGAGGTAAGATGTGTGGACTCTCTTTTCTGGTTGTTGGCTGAGTATCTAATGTCCACTGTGGGTCATCTAAGGGCCGAGACCAAGTACTCTGTTCCTGCTGTGATCCGTGCTTCTGCTACTACATACTGCACAGGTTAAGTACCTCAAAGTCCTAGCTGAACAGCTAATAGAGAGACAGGTCTCACCGTTGCTTCTCCGCCTGCATCTTACAGAGGTGGAAAGTAGGAACTGCAGCCCAGCAAGCCACGGACCCAGGCAATCCTAAAACTGCAAAGTCGCCTGTGTTGATTCCTGCCAGCTTTTAGTAATTAAATCTGTGACTCCTGTAAGAAGAGATTTCAGAGGATGTGTACCTTCTACAGAATTCACATTTAGTGAGGGGCGATTGAAAAGGTATACACAATTTTAATCTATTTATTTTACTAATAGCATATCTTAATGATTGAAAAATGAACTTTCCTGTAAATAAAAAGAAAACCAGAAAGTATTCATACTTTACACACCTAGTGTTTACTATCTAATGGGCCGGCTTCGACTTCCCCTCTCTCGTCTATCTGAGCCTCCACGATGGACAGGACTCTCCTGGTGCAAGTGACGTGGGGTGAAGCTGGACTGTTGGTTTTCTGCTCAACCTCTGCTTCCTCTCTGCATCCTGGACTCAAAAGAAGTTGAAAGAAATGTCTGCTCTGGTTGCTGACTGTTTCAGCTCCACCTTAACCTCAGTCTGTGGTTGTGGAATGCCTCAGAAGTCGGGAAGGTCCCCGCCGCCAACATGGGGAGTGTGGGGCTAGACCCAGGTTCCAGCCCAGCTCTGACACACAGTGTGCTCAGTGGGACGTGTTGGCATGCATGCAAGGCTGTAGCGCTGCCAGCCCCCATATGCTGCCTTCTTGAGGGCTGGCGGTGCCCTTCAGGACTGGCTGCATCCTTCGTCCCATTTGAGTGGGAAGTAGTAGGTAATAAAACCTCAGAATATCCCTTGACCGCTGACCACCCAGGCAGGCATCTGTGGTCCTCCAGCTCAGGCCTGCTTGGGCCCTGTCAAGCCCCTGTGGCCAATCACTGAGCTGACCTTGCTGCTGGGCAATTGAACAGCTACCTGGGTAGCATAGACGGCCCCTCGGGATGTTTCAGTTCCCTACATCCACGTGATTGAGAAAAGGGCCTCCTCCCTCATAGCCTCCCAGCCTTCTGAGAGGAAATAAGCCTCCAGACATTGAGTGTGGCCCTGTCCACCCTCAGCATACAGCAGACCGTGGCCCTGCAATCCTTTGGCCTTCGGGTTGTTGCAAACCTTTGACATTCATGCTCATGAAAAATCAAAGGTATGGGAGCAAGTGGCCTCCCAACTGTTGTTTTCCCACAGAGGCAGCGTGGTCTCCAGGAGCCATGTGCATCCTGGACCCAGTGCCTGTGTTCTCCAGAAAGCCAGCCCACTGTGGCTTCCACGGTATAGAATAATCCATGAGACCCTGTTCCATTGAGTAACAGTTTCCTTACCACCTACCATTTGGTTTCTGTTCTCTGTAAAGGAGAGAGCAGAGACAGGAAAATGAGCAGATGTGTTCTGTGGAGATGGGTGATTAATATAGACAGAGGGCAGGAGTGACTCCTGGGCTCCCACCTGCCAGAGACTCAAATGAAATCTGTGTGCCTTTTGAGGTACACAGGCAATCAGGGCCAGCCTCGGATGTGATGCTCCAAGCAAGAGTCTTGAGTTTACCACCAACAGCAAAGTTGCTACTTTAGCTAGTGGAAGAGCTTCCTGCCATCAAGGGAGGACAGCCAAAGCCCTGGATGGGTGACCACAGTACCTGACCTTAACTGAACCTCTTCTTTTCTGTTAAAATGGACATTGAGTGAGCGTCGCCTGCAGTTTCTGGAAGCCCTAGATGCAGTGAGAGAGACTGTTCCTGTGAATGGGGCCACCCAAAGGCATTTACAGGACAAAGGATTGGAGAGAGACCAGACCACACTGCAAGAGAGTGAGCCACCAGAACTGCCAGGTCCAAATCCACTCTTAAATCTATCTCTTGCAGTTATTCATTCATTTATATCAATTAAAAATAATGTTTTTATTTTACTTTAGTAAGTGTGTGCAGTCCATTGGAAAAAAAAGTCATAGCTGATACATCAGAACCAATAATGCCTTAGTTAGGCACTGTGTCAGGGCCGGATTTAGGACGAGCATCTAGACCTTAGTTAGGGACAGTGTCACAGCCTTGGGATTAAATTCAGGGCCTGAGGTATTCAAAGCACGAGGGCTTCAGTTAGCTTAAGAGGCAGGACAGTTGCGAGGGACAGGGTTAGGGTAAAGTTTAGGGAACGTGTCAGGAAATGACCTAGGGATAGTGTCAAGACCTTAGTTATTGACACTATCAGGGCCTTATTTATGACCAGTGTCAGGGCTTCAGGTTGGGATAGCATCAGAGCCTGACATAGGGAGAGTGACAGGGCCTGAATGAGGCCTACTGTCAGGCCCTTAGCTGGGGACACTGTCAGGGCATGATGTAGGAGCTCCATCAAGGCCTTTGTTGGGTCAGCAATAGGGTCTTAGTTAAAGACATGATCAGGGTCTGAGTTAGTCACAGTGTCAAGACCTCAGTTAGGCCTAGCTTCAGGGCCTGAGTTAGGCACACCCTCAGGTCTTCACTTAGGGACAGCGGCAGGGCTTTCTTAGGGCCAGTGTCAGGACCTTGGTTAGGAATGGGTCAGGATATTAGCTAAGGATCGTGTCCGGATTTTAGCTATTGCTGGTCGCAGGGTCTATATTAGGGACAGATTCTGGGCCTTAGTTAGACAGTGTCAGGGCCTGCCTTAGAACTAGCATCTGTGCCTCTTTAAGTACCGTGTCAGGGCCTGAGTTAGGAATAATGTTAGGGAATTAGTAAGGGACAGTGTCAGGGCCGGATTTAGGACGACCATCTAGGCCTTAGTTAGGGAGAGTGTCACGGCCTTGGGACTAAATTCAGGGCCTGAGTTAGACACAACGTAAGGTATTCAGTTAGCATAAGAGGGAGGACAGTTGCGAGAGACAGGGTTAGTGTAAAGTTTATTGATCGTGTCAGGAAATGACTTAGGGATAGTGTCAAGACCTTAGTTACTGACACTATCAGGGCCTTATTTAGGACCAGTGTCAGGGCTTCAGGTAGGGACAGCATCACAACCTGACTTAGGGAGAGCGTCAGGGTCTGAGTGAGGCCTTGCGTCAGGCCCTTAGCTGGGGACACTGTCAGGGCATGATGTAGGAGCTGCATCAGGGCCTTTGTTGGATCAGCAATAGGGTCTTTGTTAAAGACATGATCAGAGCCTGAGCTAGTCAAAATGTCAAGGCCTCAGTTAGGCATAGCTTTAGGGCCTCAGTTAGGCACAGCCTCAGGTCTTCACTTAGGGACAGCGACAGGGTTTTCTTAGAGACGGTGTCAGGACCTTGGTAAGACATGGGTCAGATATTAACTCAAGATAATGTCAGGCGTTTAGATATTGATGGCCGCAGGACCTTAAGACAGTGTCAGGGCCTGACTTAGGATGAGCCTCAGAGCCTTAGTCAGGTACATTGTCACGGACTGAGTTAGGTGTAGTGTCAGGGACTGAGTTCGGATGAGCCTCCAGGCCTCAGGGACAGTGTCACCACCTCGGGACTAATTTCAGGGCCTTAGTTAGGGACAGCGTCAGGGATTTAGTTAGCATAAGAGGCTCGACTTTAGTTAAAGGCAAGTTTAGGTTAAGGTCTAGGGATAGTGTCAGGACATTACCTAGGGATAGTGCCAAGACCTTATTAGTTAGAGCATCAGGGCCTAATTTAAGACCAGTGTCAAGGCTACAGGTAGGGACAGTGTCAGAGCCCGACTTTGGAAGAGCGACAGGGCTTATGTAAGGCCTAGTGTCAGGGCCTTTGCCAGGGATAGTGTCAGGGCCTGACTTAAGAGCAGCACAAGGGCCTCAGTAGGATCATCCTCAGGGGCTTTGCTGAAGCCATTATGCGGGCGTCTGTTAGGGACAGCCTCAGGGTCTCAGTTAGGGACAGCGTCAGGGCCTCACTTAGGGACAGCGTCAGGTCTTACTTTGGGACAGTGTCAGGACCTTGGTAAGACATGGGTCAGGATATTAGTTCAGTCTAATGTCAGGACTTTAGATATTGACGGCAGCAGGGCCTTAGTTAGACACAGTGTCAGGACCTGCGTTAGGACTAGCATCTGGGCCTCTGTTAGGTACCGTGTCAGCGCCTGACTTAGGAATAGTGTTAGGGCTTTAGTGAGGGACAGGTCTGGGCCAGATTTAGGACGAGCATCTAGGCCTCTGTTAGTGACAGTGTCATGGCCTTGGGCCTAAATTCAGTGTCTGTGTTAGGCAAAGAATAAGGGTTTCATGTAACATAAGAGGCAAGACATTTGGTAGGGATAGGTTAAGGGTAAAGTTTATGGAGCATGTCAGGAAATGACCTAGGGTTAGTGTCAAGACCTTAATCACTGAGAGTATCAGAGCCTTATTTAGACCCAGAATCATGGCTGCAGGTAGGGACAGCGTCAGTGCCTGACCTAGGGAGAGCAAAAGGGCTTTCTTAGGGACACTGTAAGGACCTTGGTTAGAAATGGGTCATGATATTAACTCAGGATAGTTTCCGGATTTTAGTTTTCGCTGGTAGCAGGGCCTATATTCGTGAAGATTCCGGGCCGTAGTTAGAGACAGTGTCAGGGCCTTAGTTAGGACTATTCTGGGCCTTAGTTAGGGAGAGCGTTAAGTCATCAGTGAGGATAAGAGGCAGTAAATTAGCTTGGGACACCGTCAGCTTCCAGGCCAGGGGTAGTATCAGGAAATGAGCTAGGGATAGCGTGAAGACCTTAGTTATTGAGAGCATCAGGGTCCTAGTTAGGACCAGTGTCAGGGCTTTAATCTGGACTAGTGTCAGGTCTTTAATCAAGACCAGTGTCAGGGCTTGATAAAGAGACTTCGTCAGAGCCTAACTGAGGTACGGCAAGAGGGCCTAAGTGAGGGCTGTATTTAGGGCCTGAGTGAGGGACAGTGTCAGGGCATGATGTAGGAGTAGTGTAAGGAACTCTGTAGGATTAGCTTTAGGGTCTTCGTTAAAGACACGCTCAGGCCCTCATTTAGGGACAGCGTAAGGGCTTACTTTGGGACAGTTGTAAGACCTTAGTAAGACCTGGGTGAGGATATTAGCTCAGGATAATGTCAGGACTTCAGATATTGACGGCAGCAGGACCTTAGTTAGACACAGTGTCACGGCCTGATTTAGGATTAGCATCAGAGCCTTTGTTAGGTACAGTGTCAGGGACTGAGTTAGGAGTAGTGTCAGGGCCTTGGTTAGAGAGAGTATCAGGGTCTGAGTTAGGTGTAGTGTCAGGGCCTTATTTAGGCTAGAGCCTCCAGGACCTTCCCTGAGTTCCAAAGGGTATATTGGAACAGTTGCTAATCAGGGAAGGGAGGGGATTCAGAGACAATGGAGGAACCATCAAGAAACAATAGTGCAGCCTTGGGGCAGGATCCTGATTTTGCCTCAAGGGATACAGGTATGAGTATCTTTGGACTCTTTACCAACTTAAAGCCCCCACAAAATAGAAGATTTTAGTCTTCTTTATTTCAGAGAAGCTCATCAAGAGAACATCTGAGGCCAGATTAAAGGGAGTTAAGGCCCTGTACACCCACTAATCCTTAGGAGCAACTGTGTCCTTAAACCATTGCTGTAAAACTCCTCACCAGATCCTCCCACATTGGGACACACGGTTTTTGAGGGCACGAGTTTTCTGTGTCCCCCTTTGGCTGCCAAAGCAGTAAAGCTATTCTTTTCTACTTCTTGCAGACCTCTGTCTCTGAGATTCTATTTGGCACTGGTGCACAGAGGTCTAGTTTTTGACAACAAATTAGTACCCAGTGTGGGGCTGACTTGGGGATGGCCCCTGTGGGTCCCCTGACTCTACCGGACACTGAGATTTTCTCCACGCCAGCCTCTTTCGAGAGAGTGTAGGGTTGGAGAATTCCTTTAGAGGCCAGACCGCCTGGGACCCTTGCCTGGTAAGGCTGTGTCCCAATCATCCCAGCAGTTAGAACTCTGGGGCAGGAATAGATGGTGGAAGAGGGACCTCCCTAGCAGCTGCCCAGGCCGTCTTTGCCTTGAGGACGTTCCTCTCTTCCTCCTGCCTGGGCTGCCCCAAATGTCCTACTCCCAGGGATTATTTTGGGGCACCAGGAAAATAGCATTTGGGATGTTTCAGCACCTCAGCCAGCGTGTGGTAACTCCCCTGGCATGCAGTCTGAGGTCCTTTTAACCCTGTACATTTGGGGGAACCTTGGTTCCCATTTGGGTGACTTTTCATTCCAGGAAATCTCATTTGGAAGGTGCACCCCTTGGACAGAGGTCACAGGCTAAGTTGAGACTTGGAAGCTGATTTGAGTCTTGTGCTGTTTGGTTTTTGGTTTCAGTTTGGTTTCTGGTTCCTTTGGTTTGAGGCTTCCGTTGGCGTTTAGGATTTTGTTTTGTTTTTGTCCGTGTGTGGATGTTCTATGGTTCAAGCATAAGATGTGCTGCTTCTTCAGTTCCATGTGATAGCCAATGGGCAAAATCCTGGCAGACTGGTCAACCTATAGTTGTAAACCTAAGACTAAGAAAAGAATGAAATTCTATTGTAATTTGTCTGGCATATGTATGGATACATTGTTGAAAAATGAGGAATGGTGGTCTTTGAGTGGGAGCCTAAATGACTATACCACATTCAGCTAGAGTTCTTTTGTCACAGGAAGAGAAAGACAAAAGAAGTTCCATATGTTCAAGCGTTTATGAAGCTACGTAATAAAGAAACTGAGTAGCTAGGTAACAGGCTGACGGTATAAAGAGAAAAGAAAGTCCCTTTGTAGTAGAGCTGGTTGTTCTGAACGCGGAAAAAAATAAGGGGCAACATAAGATGGATACAGAAGGTGATGAACATTTGTGCAAAGGGAACACTGAGGAAAGAGTTGTGCATGACCAGGATTTTCTAAGATGGATTTTGTTGGAAGTGGGTTAGGGCAAGCCTGGATTTGGTTTCTCCCTCCAAAGTTTTCTTGGAATGCTGCTTTTGATTGTGAACAGCTTGTGAGTTCCTTTGCCTGTCTGTGATCTGTATTTTTGTTCAAAATCGCTTTACTTTGGTTCAGTGAATAAGTGTTGTTTGGCCAATTCTAATAGTTCTTTTGATCTCCAGCTAACTTTGAGCTGCTTTTGAAGGCCCTTGAGCCATCTCAGAGAGAAATGTTTGATTAGTATGTTAAATTACATGGGATTCCTAAAAAGCTAGTATGTCCTGGTAAAATTTTATCGGTCATAATTCTAGATATTTCTAAATGTTGTATGTAAAAGCAATAATGGTTTCTTTTGTCATTTACATTGTGGTCAAATGTTTAACCATGACCTTTTAAGTCTTTATGTGATTTATAGATAGTTACTGTTGTGCTCTAACACTTTGCAAAAGTGCTCCATCTTCAAGAAGATCTATGTGAAGGACGTTTTGGCAAGCACAGGTCTCTGATAAATGTCATATCATAATGCCACACTGGGTAAGAAATGAAAAATCTTAATGGAGAATCGGATGGCTTCATAAGAAGTTAACAGAAGGATTGGTTACTGAGTGAACTGGTGAATATGGTTATAATGTTTTTGGTTTTTTTTGTTAATGGCTTTGATCTGTGTTTTCCAGACACAGGGAAGTCCTTCCCCTCAAGCTACTTAGGACTTGGAGCAATTGGATAAATGACCCCTCTGTATGGAAGTGTGTATTTATGAAAGTTACTGTGTTGGCTTAATTTTGCCCTGATGTTTAAGAGGAAAGGAAAATTACCTAGTGAAGTTATGAGAATGTAACTACTCATGATGTATCACTGTTTGCTTTAGGTCTACTGCTAAAAGCACATGTGCAATGCTTGTGTGACAATTGGGTATGAATAATAAAATGTATGGCCTATATAAAGCGTTTTCTCATTAACATTCCTCTGAGCATGTTCACAATACCTGCTCAGTATTCCCCCAATGAGGATTAACTAGGCAAATATAAAGGAGGCGTAGCGCTGAGGGACATGATCTACACGTGGGCCAAGCAGCTGAATCATTCTGGCACCGAGGGATTGACATTTTGATCATCAATGCTTTCTATTGAAAGACTTGTAATCAAAAGGGAAAAAAACTCTTCACAGTTTGAGGTGTGAGGAAGTCACTCTGGCTTATACATGGTTTAACTTAAATTTTACTGACCAAAGTGGCCTGTTTTGTGGTCTTTTGGATATGAATTGTACATCTGCTTTGGCATTGAGGAGGGGAATGCATTTGACTGTCAAAAAGGAGTAACTGTGGTTCAGACATACGAGATAAACCTAAGTGTCCATTGTAGATGTGATTTAGATGTATTCCCGTATTTTTTGTTTTCTTTTTTTTTCTAAATCTTTATTGGAGTATAGTTGCTTTACAATGGTGTGTTAGTTTCTGCTTTATAACAAAGTGAATCAGTTATACATATACATATGTTCCCATATCTCTTCCCTCTTGCGTCTCCCTCCCTCCCACCCTCCCTATCCCACCCCTCTAGGTGGTCACAAAACACCGAGCTGATCTCCCTGTGTATATCTTTTTGAATTCGTGTTTTTGTTTCGTTCAGAAAGATACCCCCAAGTGTAATTCCTGCATCATATGGTAGTTCTATTTTTAATTTCTTGAGGAACCTCTGTACTGTTTTCCATAGTGGCTGCACCAATGAACATTCCCAAGAGAATGCATGAGGGTTCTCCTCATCCTCGCCAAGCCTTCTTATTTGTTGTCTTTTGGACGATAGCCAAGTTTTTAGGTGTGAGGTGATAATCTCATTGTTCTTTTGATGTGCGTTTCCCTGATGATAAGTGATATTGGTCATAGTTTCATATGTCTCTTGGCCATCTGTACGTCCTCTTTGGAAAAATGTTCGGTCCCAAGTTTTAATTGGGTTTTTGGTTTTTGGAGGTTCAGTTCTGTGTTTCTTCATCTATTTTGGATATGAACCCTTTTTCAGACATATTGTTTGCAACTATTTTCTCACATTCGGTAGGCTGCCTCTTCATTTTGTGGATGGTTTCCTTTGCCATTGAAAAACTTTAAAGTTGGGTGGAGTCCCATTGGTTTATTCTGCTTTTGTTCCCCTTGCTTGGGGAGACAGATCCAGAAAATATTGCTAAGATAGATGTCAAAGACCAGACTGCTTATGTTTTCTTTGAGGAGCTTTATGGCTTCAGGTCTTACATGGAAATATTTGATTCATTTCGAGGTGGCTTGTGTAGGTGGTATAAGAAAGGATTCCAGTTTGATTCTTGTGCATGTAGTTGTCCAGTTTTCCCACCACCATTCATCGAAGAGGCTGTCTTTTCCCCATTGTATAGTCTCACCTCCGTTGTCATAGATGAATTGACCATATATGCCTATGTTTATTTTGGGGCTCTCCATTCTGTTCCATGGATCTATGTGTAGTTCTTTTGTTCCTATACCCTACTGTCTTGATTATTCTAGATATGTAGTATAGTTTGAAACAGGGAGTGTGATATGTCCAAGTTTGTGCTTCTTTCTTAAGATCGTATTGACTATTCAGGTTCTTTTCTGTTTCCTTACACGTATCAGAATTCTTTGTTCTAGTTCTCATAAAATTCCATTGGTATTTTGATAAGAATGGCATCAAATCTCTAGATTGCTCTGGGGTGTGGAATCATTTTAACAATATGAATTCTTCCAATCCATGAACACATTATATCTGTCCATTTGTCTGTGTCGTCTCCAATTTCTTTCATCAGTGTCTTCGAGTTTTCTGAGTACTGGTCTTTTACCTCCTGGGTTAGATGTATTCCTAGGTATTTCATTTTTGTTAATACCATTGTCAATGGGTTTGTTTTCTTAATTTCTCATTCTGAAAGTTTGTTGCCAGTGGATAGAGATGCAACTGATTTCTATAGGTTAATTTTGTATCCTGCAACTTAACTGAATTTTCCAATGAATTCTATTTGTTTTGGAGGGTCATCTTTAGGATTTTCTATATAAAACATCATGTCGGGACTTCCCCAGTGGTAAAGTGGTTAAGACTCCGCGCTCCCAATGCAGGGGGCCTTGGTTCGATCCCTGGTCAGGGAACTAGATCCCACATGCATGCCACAACTAAGAGTTCGCATGCCACAACTAAGGAACCTGCCTGCCGCTACTAAGGAGCTCACCTGACACAACTAAGACCCAGCACAACCAGAATAAATGAATGAATAAATAAATAAATAAATGAAATATAAAACATCATCTCATCTACAAACAGTGACAGTTTTACTTTTTCCTCTGCCATTGGATTCCTTTTATTTCTTTTTCTCATGTAATTACTATGTCTAGGACTTCCTCGACCATGTTGAATGAAAGTGGTGAGAGTGGTCGGGGTTAGAGTTAGGTTTAAGCAGAATCCGCCCTCTTCCCCTTCCTCCCTCCCCATCTCTCTGAGGCCTCCAGGAAGGACAGGACTAGTCCTGGGTCACACATGACTCGCTGTCTCCAGTGACCCGTGAGGGAGGGGCGGCCTGCACTTCCCGCACCGAGCACAGTGTGGCGCTGATCCCGCCTCTCTGACCCACAGCGCATGCGCATTCCTCGCGGACCCAGCTCTGAGCGCAGCTGAGGGGAGTTGTGTCTACTCAGGCACCACAGGGTTGTGGCTGTTGACGGGTGCTCGGTCTCCTCAAGGACTCGCTGGGGTTTCAGCTTCAGGACAACGTGGGGCTGAGTCCACGCTGACGGGAGCTGGGTTTCCTGAGGATGCAGGCGACGCCGGAGGAACAGGTGAGGAGACAGTGAGGAACAGTGGGGAGAAACTTCCTGGGGGCAACTGGCGGCTGCGGGATTCCGTCTTCATGCGACCCAGGAAGGGCTTGGTGTGCAAAGCTGGGTTTTTGGTCAGGCTGGTGCGCGGTGGAGCCGCGTGGGTTATGGGGTGTGCAGTCTTCCCTGCACCGTTTACCGTGGGGCTGCCCTTCCTCTCAGTGTGTCCCTGGCCACCTTGTCGTAACTTAACGGCCCCCTCCCCCCCACCACCGTGCGGGGTGGTTTCTGGGCTCTCCGTCCCGTCCCTCTGGTCTGTGCGCCTGTTTTGAGCCAGTTCCACACTGTTTTGGGGACTATAGCTTCGTGATGAAGTGTGAAGTCAGGGAGGGAGATGCCTGTGGCCCGTTCTCCTTTCTCAGGGTCGCCTTTGCTCTTCCGGGTCCTTTGTGGCTCCACACACATCTTAGGAGGATTTGCTCCATTTCTGTGAAAAACACCATTGCAACTTCAGGACGGCCTGCCTTCCCTGTGTGCACCACTTTGGGTAGAACGGACATTTTAGCAACAGTAATTCTTGCATTCCATGAGCACGGGGAGTCTTTCCACCGACTTCTGTCTTCTTCAATGTCTTCATGAGTGTCTTAAAGTTTTCAGGTCTTTCACATTCTCAGTTAAATTTATTCCTTGGTATTTTGTTCTTTTTGATGCAGTTGGAAATAGGGTTTTTTTTTCTCTTTCTGTTGGTCCATTATTAGTGTTTAGAAATGCACTTAAGCTGTGTGTACTGATTTTGTGTCTTTACTGAATTCATTTATTATTTCTAACAGTTTTTTTTGGTGGAATGATGTGGAAAATTGAACTTCCAAAATCCCGCTGTTTCTACCACATCCAAGTCATCCACAACAGGGAAGAAAGGGAAGTCCTTTATATTGGGAAGTCCTAGGACCCTTCTGGGTCTCCCCACCTGCCCACCCTTGGTCAGTGTCCTCAGTCCACCTGTGCAGGCAGGTGAGGATCCCCTCCAGAGGCTCCCAAAGGCTTCACCCCTACATCGTTCCCGAGTTTGGCCCGTGTCCTGTCGGGATGTTCCACCCTCATCAAGCCCCCAAGTACATGGCAAGGACAGGCATCAGGCCTGCTGCGTACACTGCTGTGCGTCCTGCTCTATACACAGGCATGACACTGCCCAGGGTGCAGGAAAGGCAGCCTTACCTCGGGACGTGGGGAGAGGAGCTGCCCAGAGGGTGGATGTCAGCTCTCGGCTCACCAGGCAAGGGCATCCGGGCTCTCGCTCCTTGGACCCCTTCTCACCCAACTGGATCATGACCCGGCTTTGTTCCCACCCCTGTTGTCCCTCCATTGGCCTCGCTCTTGTGAGCAGAGCAGGACAGTGTGGTCTGTGGTTACAGGCTGAGACACACAGACACTGGCTGACCTGCGTGCACACAGCTGACCCCACAGAACGGGCACTGCACCAGGGCCTGTGCAGTGTGGGTTCGCCTGCCCACAGAGAGGCCGGGCCTCTGTCCTGGCTCCAGAGGTCACCTTGAGTCTGACGGGAGTGTCCGTGCTCCTACAATGTTGTGTTAATTTCTACTGTACAGCAAAGTGATTCATATATACAAACATACATATATACATATTTTTCATATTCTTTTCCATTATGGTTAATTACAGGGTATTGAATACAGTTCCCTGTGCTGTACAGTAAGACCTTGTTTATCCATCCTATATATAATAATTTGCATCTAGTAATCCCAAACTCCCAATCCATCCCTCTCCCCTGTCTGCCCCTGGACAACCACAAGTCTGTTTTCTATATTTGTGAGTGTGTTTTGTTCTGTAGATAGGTTCATTTGGGTCTCATTTTATAATCCACATATAAATGATATGATATGGTATGTGTTGTTCTCTGACTTACTTCACTTTGTATGATAATCTCTAGGTCCATCCATGTAGCTGCAGATGGCATTATTTCATTCTGTTTTATGGCTGAGTAATACTCCATTGTATATATGTACTACATCTTCTATATCCGTTCATCTGTTGAGGGACATTTGGGTTGCTTCCGTGTCTTGGCTATTGTGAATAGTGCTGCTTTGAATGCTGTGGTGCATGTATCTTTTCGAATTATAGTTTTGTCTGGATGTGTGCCCAGGAGTGGGATTGCTGGTTCATATGGTAATTCTATTTTTAGTTTTTGAGGAACCTCCATGCTGTTTTCCATAGTGGCTGCATCAATTTACATTCCCACCAGTAGTGTAGGAGGGTTCCCTTTTCTCCACACCCCTTCCAGCAGTTATTTCTAGACATTTTAATGATGGCCATTCTGACCACTACGGGGTGATAACTCACTGTAGTTTTGATTTGCATTCTCTAATAATTAGCGATGTGGAGCATCTTTTCAGGTGCCTCTTGGCCATCTGTATGTCCTTGGAGAAATGTCTATTTAGACCTTCTAAAATTCTGCCTATTTTTTTTCTTTTTTTTTCTTTTTTGAGTTGTATGAGCTGTTTGTATATTTTAGAATTAAGCCCTTGTTTTCCCCGGGAGAACACACGGCGGGCCTCAGGCTGGTGCAAAGTCACGCCAGCCTTTGCCGCCGCAGGCCCGCTCCACACTCCATACCCCTCCCTCCCCGCCGGCCTGAGTGCGTCAGAGCCCCCGAATCAGCGGCTCCTTTAACCCCGTCCTGTCTGAGCAAAAAACAGACGCCCTCCAGCGACCTACACGCAGAGGCAGGGCCAAATCCAAAGCTGAGCCCCGGTGAGCTGTGAGAACAAAGAAGAGAAAGGGAAATCTCTCCCAGCAGCCTCAGAAGCAGCGGATTAAAGCTCCACAATCAACTTGATGTCCCCTGCATCTGTGGACTACCTGAATAGACAACCAATCATCCCAAATTAAGGAAGTGGACTTTAGGAGCAAGATCTATGATTTTTTTTTCCCTTTTCCTCTTTTTGTGAATGTGTATGTGTATGCTTCTGTGTGAGATCTTGTCTGTATAGTCTTGCTTCCACCATTTGTCCTAGGGTTCTGCCCGTCCATGTTTTTTTTTAAAATTTTTTTCTTAATAATTAATTTTAATAACGTTATTATACTTTACCTTCGTTCTTTCTTTCTTTCTTTCCTTCCTTCCTTCCCTCCTTTAGACAACGAATCATCCCAAATTGAGGAGGTGGTCTCTGAGAGCAAGATTTATGATTTTTCCCCCTTTACCTCTTTTAGTGAGGGTGTATGTGTATGCTACTGTGTAAGATTTTGTCTGTATAGCTTTGCTTCCAACATTTGTCCTAAGGTTCTATCCGTCCCTTTTTTTCTTTTCTAAATAAGAATTTTTTAATTCAATAACTTTATTATACTTTATTTTTACTGTATCTCCTTTCTGTCTGTCTTTTTTCCTTCTTTCCCTCCTTCCTTCCTTCCTCCCTCCCTCCCTCCCTCCTTTCTTTCCTTCTTGCCTTCTTTCCTTCTTTGCTTCTTTCTTTCTTTCTTCCTTCCTTCCTTCCTTCCCTCCTTTCCTTCTTTCTTTCCTCATACTTCTACTAATTCCCTCTACTTTTTCTCCCTTTTATTCTGAGCTGTGTGGATGAAAGGCTCTTGGTGCTCCAGCCAGGAGTCAGGGCTCTGCCTCTGAGGTAGGAGAGCCAACTTCAGGACACTGGTCAACAAGAGACCTCCCAGCTCCACATAATATCAAACGGCAAAAATCTCCCAGAGACCTCCATCTTAACACGAGCACCCAGCTTCACTCAACAACCAGCAAGCCACAGTGCTGGACAACCTATGCCAAACAACTAGCAAAACAGGAACACAACCCCACCCATTAGCAGAGAGGCTGCCCAAAATCATAATAAGGCCACAGACACCCCAAAACACACCACCAGACGTGAACCTGCCCACTAGAGAGACAAGATCCAGCCTCATCCACCAGAACACAGGCACTAGTCCCCTCCACCAGGAAGCCTACACAACCCACTGAACCAACCTTAGCCACTGGAGACAGACATCAAAAACAGCGGGAACTACAAACCTGCAGTCTGCAAAAAGGAGACCCCAAACACAGTGAGATAAGCAAAATGAGAAGACAGAAAAACACACAGCAGATAAAGGAGCAAGATAAAAATGCACCAGACCTAACAAATGAAGAGGAAATAGCCAGTCTACCTGAAAAAGAATTCAGAATAATGATAGTAAGGATGATCCAAAATCTTGGAACTAGAATGGACAAAATGCAAGAAACAGTTAACAAGGACCTAGAAGAAATAAAGATGAACAAGCAACGATGAACAACACAATAAATGAAATTAAAAGTACTCTAGATGGGCTCAATAGCAGAATAACTGAGGCAGAAGAACAGATAAGTGACCTGGAAGATAAAATAGTGGAAATAACTACTGCAGAGCAGAATAAAGAAAAAAGAATGAAAAGAACTGAGGACAGTCTCAGAGACCTCTGGGACAACATTAAACGCACCAACATTTGAATTATAGGAGTTCCAGAAGAAGAAGAGAAAAAGAAAGGGACTGAGAAAATATTTGAAGAGATTATAGTTGAAAACTTCCCTAATATGGGAAAGGAAATAGTTAATCAAGGCCAGGAAGCACAGAGAGTCCTATACAGGATAAATACAAGGAGAAATACGCCAAGACACATATTAATCAAACTGTCAAAAATTAAATACAAAGAAAGCATATTAAAAGCAGCAAGGGGAAAACAACAAATAACACACAAGGGAATCCCCATAAGGTTAACAGCTGATCTCTCAGCAGAAACCCTACAAGCCAGAAGGGAGTGGCAGGACATACTGAGAGTGATGAAGGAGAAAAACCTGCAGCCAAGAATACTCTACCCAGCAAGGATCTCATTCAGATTTGATGGAGAAATTAAAACCTTTACAGACAAGCAAAAGCTGAGAGAGTTCAGCACCACCAAACCAGCTTTACAACAAATGCTAAAGGAACTTCTCTAGACAAGAAACACAAGAGAAGGAAAAGACCTACAATAACGAACCCAAAATAATTTAGAAAATGGGAATAGGAACGTACATACCGATAATTACCTTAAATGTAAATGGACTAAATGCTCCCACCAAAAGACACAGATTAGCTGAATGGATACAAAAACAAGACCCTTATATATGCTGTCTACAAGAGACCCACTTCAGACCTAGACACACATACAGACTGATAGTAAGGGGATGGAAAAAGATATTCCATGCAAATGGAAACCAAAAGAAAGCTGGACTAGCAATTCTCATATCAGAAAAAATAGACTTTAAAATAAGAACTATTAAAAGACACAAAGAAGGACACTACATAATGATCAAGGGATCGATCCAAGAAGAAGATATAACAGTTGTAACTATTTATGCACCCAACATAGGAGCACCTCAATACATAAGGCAGATGCTAACAGCCATAAAAGGGGAAATCGGCAGTAACACATTCATAGTAGGGGACTTAAACACCCCGCTTTCACCCATGGACAGATCATCCAAAATGAAAATAAATAAGGAAACACAAGCTTTAAATGATACATTAAACAAGATGGACTTAATTGATATTTATAGGACACTCCATCCGAAAACAACAGAATACACATTTTTCTCAAGTGCTCATGGAACATTCTCCAGGATAGATCATATCTTGGGTCACAAATCAAGCCTTGGTAAATTTAAGAAAATTGAAATTGTATCAAGTATCTTTTCTGACCACAATGCCATGAGACTAGATATCAATTACAGGAAAAGATCTGTAAAAAATACAAACACATGGAGGCTAAACAATACACTACTTAATGATGAAGTGGTCACTGAAGAAATCAAAGAGGAAATCAAAAAATACCTAGAAACAAATGACAATGGAGACACAACGACCCAAAACCTATGGGATGCAGCAAAAGCACTTCTAAGGGGGAAGTTTATAGCAATACAAACCCACCTTAGGAAGCAGGAAACATTTCAAATAAACAACCTAACCTTGCACCTGAAGCAATTAGAGAAAGAAGAACAAAAAAAAACCCAAAGCTAGCAGAAGGAAAGAAATCATAAAAATCAGATCAGAAATAAATGAAAAAGAAATGAAGGAAACAATAGCAAAGATCAATAAAACTAAAAGCTGGTTCTTTGAGAAGATAAACAAAATAGATAAACCACTAGCCAGACTCATCAAGAAAAAAAGAGAGAAGACTCAAATCAATAGAATTAGAAATGAAAAAGGAGAGGTAACAACTGACACTGCAGAGATAAAAAAGATCATGAGAGATTACTACAAGCAACTCTATGCCAATAAAATGGACAACCTGGAAGAAATGGACAAATTCTTAGAAATTCACAACCTGCCAAGATTGAATCAGGAAGAAACAGAAAATATGAACAGACCAATCACAAGCACTGAAATTGAAAATGTGATTAAAAATCTTCCAACAAACAAAAGCCCAGGACCAGATGGCTTCACAGGCGAATTCTATCAAACATTTAGAGAAGAGCTAACACCTATCCTTCTCAAACTCTTCCAAAATATAGCAGAGGGAGGAACACTCCCAAATTCCTTCTACAAGGCCACCATCACCTTGATACCAAAACCAGACAAGGATGTCACAAAGAAAGAAAACTACAGGCCAATATTACTGATGAACATAGATGCAAAAATCCTCAACAAAATACTAGCAAACAGAATCCAACAGCACATTAAAAGGATCATACACCATGATCAAGTGGGGTTTATTCCAGGAATGCAAGGATTCTTCAATATATGCAAATCTATCAATGTGATAAACCATATTAACAAATTGAAGGAGAAAAACCATATGATCATCTCAATAGATGCAGAGAAAGCTTTTGACAAAATTCAACACCCATTTATGATAAAAACCCTGCAGAAAGTAGGCATAGAGGGAACTTTCCTCAACATAATAAAGGCCATATATGACAAGCCCACAGCAAACCTCATCCTCAATGGTGAAAAACTGAAAGCATTTCCACTAAGATCAGGAACAAGACAAGGTTGCTCACTCTCACCACTCTTATTCAACATAGTTTTGGAAGTTTTAGCCACAGCAATCAGAGAAGAAAAAGAAATAAAAGGAATCCAAATCGGAAAAGAAGAAGTAAAGCTGTCACTGTTTGCAGATGACATGATCCTATACATAGAGAATCTTAAAGATGCTACCAGAAAACTACTAGAACTAATCAATGAATTTGGTAAAGTTGCAGGATACAAAATTAATGCACAGAAATCTCTGGCATTCCTATATACTAATGATGAAAAATCTGTAAGTGAAATCAAGAAAACACTCCCATTTACCATTGCAAGAAAAAGTATAAAATATCTAGGAATAAACCTACCTAAGGAGACAAAAGACCTGTATGCAGAAAATTATAAGACACTGATGAAAGAAATTAAAGATGATACAAATAGATGGAGAGATATACCATGTTCTTGGATTGGAAGAATCAACATTGTGAAAATGACTCTACTACCCAAAGCAATCTTCAGAGTCAATGCAATCCCTATCAAACTACCACTGGCATTTTTCACAGAACTAGAACAAAAAATTTCACAATTTGTATGGAAACACAAAAGGCCCCGAATAGCCAAAGCAATCTTGAGAACGAAAAATGGAGCTGGAGGAATCAGGCTCCCTGACTTCAGACTATACTACAAAGCTACAGTAATCAAGACAGTATGGTACTGGCACAAAAACAGAAAGATAGATCAATGGAACAGGATAGAAAGCCCAGAGATAAACCCACGCACATATGGACACCTTATCTTTGATAAAGGTGGCAGGAATGTACAGTGGAGAAAGGAGAGCCTCTTCAATAAGTGGTGCTGGGAAAACTGGACAGGTACATGTAAAAGTATGAGATTAGATCACTCCCTAACACCATACACAAAAATAAGCTCAAAATGGATTAAAGACCTAAATGTAAGGCCAGAAACTATCAAACTCTTAGAGGAAAACATAGGCAGAACACTCTATGACATAAATCACAGCAAGATCCTTTCTGACCCACCTCCTAGAGTAATGGAAATAAAAACAAAAATAAACAAATGAGACCTAATGAAACTTCAAAGCTTTTGCACAGCAAAGAAAACCATAAACAAGACCAAAAGACAACCCTCAGAATGGGAGAAAATATTTGCAAATGAAGCAACCAACAAAGGATTAATCTCCAAAATTTACAAGCAGCTCATGCAGCTCAATAACAAAAAAACAAACAACCCAATCCAAAAATGGGCAGAAGACCTAAATAGACATTTCTCCAAAGAAGATATACAGACTGCCAACAAACACATGAAAGAATGCTCAACATCATTAATCATTAGAGAAATGCAAATCAAAACTACAATGAGATATCATCTCACACCAGTCAGAATGGCCATCATCAAAAAATCTAGAAACAGTAAATGCTGGAGAGGGTGTGGAAAAAAGGGAACACTCTTGCACTGCTGGTGGGAATGTGAATTGGTACAGCCACTATGGAGAACAGTATGGAGGTTCCTTAAAAAACTACAAATAGAACTACCATATGACCCAGCAATCCCACTACTGGGCATATACCCTGAGAAAACCAAAATTCAAAAAGAGTCACGTACCAAAATGTTCATTGCAGCTCTATTTACAATAGCCCAGAGGTGGAAACAACCTAAGTGCCCATCATCGGATGAATGGATAAAGAAGATGTGGCACACATATACAATGGAATATTACTCAGCCATAAAAAGAAACGAAATTGAGCTATTTGTAATGAGGTGGATAGACGTAGAGTCTGTCATACAGAGTGAAGTAAGTCAGAAAGAAAAAGACCAATACCGTATGTTAACACATATATATGGAATTTAAGAAAAGAAAATGTCATGAAGAACCTAGGGGTAAGGCAGGAATAAAGATGCAGACCTACTAGAGAACAGACTTGAGGTTATGGGGAGGGGGAAGGGTGAGCTGTGACAGGGTGAGAGAGAGGCACGGACATATACACACTAACAAACGTAGTAAGGTAGATAGCTAGTGGGAAGCAGCCGCATGGCACAGGGATATTGGCTCGGTGCTTTGTGACAGCCTGGAGGGGTGGGATAGGGAGGGTGGGAGGGAGGGAGACGCAAGAGGGAAGACATATGGGAACATATGTATATGTATAACTGATTCACTTTGTTATAAAGCAGAAACTAACACACCATTGTAAAGCAATTATACCCCAATAAAGATGTTAAAAAAAAAAAAAAAGAATTAAGCCCTTATTGGTCACGTCAATTGCAGGTATTTTCTCCCAAACAGTGAGCACAGGTTCTGGAACAACTGGATACCCACATGCAGAAGAGTAAAGTTGGACCCTTACCTCCCCCCACCCCATATACAAAATCAACGCAAAATGGACCAAAGGCCTAGATGCAAGAACCAAAATTATAAAACTCCTAGAAGAGAACATGAGACTAAATCTTCATGACCTTGGATTTGGTCATGACTTCTTAGATCTACCAAAAGCAGAAGCAACAAAAGACAAAATAGATGAATTGGACTTCCTCAAAATGAAAAACAGTTGTGTATAAAAGGAGCAAGGAATAAGATAATCCACCATCCAAAATGGCCCAAGATGTTTGCAAACCATGTATCTGATAAAGGACTGTAGCCCAGCAGCCAAGCCCCCGGTGGTCCAGGGGAATGTCTGTGTGGCCCTCCCGTCCTCGGTGAACAGGGCATTTCAGGCCCCACAGCACCCGAGGGGTGGACACGGGTCATCCTCAGCACCCTCAGGGAGTGAGTGCTGGATGGTTTTGAGCCCAGATGCACTCCCATTACTGCCCTCAAAAGCTGAAGGCTTCAGCATGCCTCCAGATGGACACAGAGTATTTGCAAGTCTTTGAGAACCAAGAGAACAGTCTTCACTTTTCGGAAAGGGCATCTTATTATTTCACAGCATGACCATTTTCCATCTGGCTCTCAGGGGTGCCCTCCCACCTCCCTGATTTCTCTGAGAGTGGCCATCGGGGTTTGGCTGTCCCCAGTCCCCACACCAGGTGACAAGGCCAGTTGGGCCAGACCCTGGTGGTCCTTAGCTTCGCTGGAGACTAACCCAGACTCTCAGCCTGCGATTGAACGTGGACGCCACTGCTTTTCCCCGTCTCCGATTCTCATCTCCTCCTCTGTCTCTCTTCCTCTTGCTTTGCAGTCTCAGATTTACCTGATGGCCACCACTCACAGCTCCCGCAGAGCCCAGAGATTTCTCCTGGAAGGAAAGGTTCTGGAAAATCAGAGGGATAAATAAAACATGCAGCTGATTCCTGCCTTATGCTGATGCCCAAGAGGGTGAGGAGAGTGAGTGTTTTCTCATTAGAATTTTAAATCCTCCAAGTAATAGATCATTGTGGGGGCATCCAGTGTTCTCCTGCTCATTCTAAGAATGTCATTCTTGGATTTTAATGTGATAAATAACTTATATTATAAATATGCAGAGGGGGGATATCCATTCAAAAATGTTAGAGGTAACTTCAAGGGATTTAAAACAAACAAGGACACAGAACCCTGTGTCCAGACACTGGCTGAGAGGCTCCTACCATGAGCCGCAGACCCCTGGAGGGCGGCGTGGCCATGACTCTCCTCCCGCAGGTGAGCCTACACAGGCACATCCCACGTGGGACCACTGCATTGCATAATCTTAGAGTGTCCGATGGCAGGCAGCTGGCTAGAGATGCGGACAAGAGAAAACTGCCCAGCAGCCTGGGACAACCCTGGGGTGAGGCCTTAGGAAGGGCCAGTGTCAGAGCCTCAGAGATAACTTGAAAAGAGTTCACGCTGTTCAGGACATCGTCAGAGATGCACTTAGGGACATATTCAGGGCCTTACTTATGGACAAGATCCGGGCATTATTTAGTGACAGCTTAGACTATAAGGGACAGCATCAGGGCCTAAGTTAGGGACAGTGTCAGTGCTTCACTTAAGAGATAACGTGAGAGCCTTAGGTAGACACAGTTCAGGATGTTACTTAGGGATATCTTCAGGGCCTTAGACCAGCATCATGGCCATAATTAGAACCAGTGTCATGGCATTAGTTAGGGCCCAAACTAGGGTGTTAGTTAGGGAAAGAGTCAGGTCACTAGTTACAGACAGTGTCAGTGTTTTAGGTAGGGACAGCGACAAGTCCTTAGTTAAGAAGAGTGTCAGGGCCTCACTTAGGGGCAGCATCAGGATGTTAGTTAGGGAAAGTCAGGACAGTAGAATTTCAGATTCTGAGGTAGAGACAGCATCAGGGCCTTACTTAGGGACAACATCAGAGACTTACCTAGGGACCTATTCAGGGCCTTAGTTATGGACAGGATCAGGGCGTTATTGAGAGATACATGAGGCTATTAGGGACAGCATCAGGGTGTTAGGGAAAGAGTTGGCCGTTATTATAGACAGTGACAGTGCCTCAGGTAGAGACATCATCACAGCCTTAGGAAGAGGGTCAGGGCCTTGGTGAGGGACAGGGTTAGGCCAACAGTGAGGGACATCTAAGTCTATTAGGGACATCGTCAGGGCCTTAGATAGGGTAAGCATCAGGGCCGTAGGTAGGACCAGTGTCAGGGCGTTATTTAGGGACAAAATTAGGATGTTAGTTAAGGAAAAAGCCAGGAAATTAGTTACAGACAGTGTCAGCTTCTCAGGTAGAGACTTCAAGGTCTCAGTGAGAGCATCAGCATCTCAGGTAGGAGCTGCATCAGGCCATTACTTACAGACAGTGTCAAGGCCTTAATTAGGGAGAGTGTCAGAGCCTCAGAGAAAAACTTGAGGGCCTTAGTAAGAGACACTTCAGGCTGTTCGTTAGGGACATCATCAGGGCGTTGGTTATGGACAGGGTCAGGGTATTAGTGAAGGACAGCTCAGGCAATTAGGCACACCATCAGGGCCTTGGGTAGGGGCAGCGTCGGAGAGTAGTTGGGGAAAGAGTGAGGCCGTTAGGTAAAGACAGACTCAGGGCCTTAGTTAGAGACAGTGTCAGGTTCTTTGTTAGGGACACTGTCATGGCCTCAGTTAAAGATAACATGAGGGTCTTAGTTAGAGATAGTGTCAGGGCCTTAGTTATGGACATCTTTAGGGCCTCAGTTAGAGGTAATTTGAGGGCCTTAGTAAGAGACATTTTGGGTCATTAGTGACGTCGTCTGGACCTTCATGCCGGCTCAGTACATCATTTATGGGCCGCATCAGGGCATTAATGAGGGACAGCTCAGGTTATTAGGGACCATGTCAGGGTCTTAGTTGGGGAATGTATCAGGACGTTTGTTAGGGAAAGAGTGGGGCCAGTAGTTAAAGACAGACTCAGGGCCTTAGTCAGAGATAGCCTCAGTCCTTAATTAGGGAGAGTGTCAGGGCCTCAGTTAAAGATAAGTTGAGGGCCTTAAAGATAAGTTGAGGGACAGCCTCCAGGCCTCAGTTAGAGACAGGTTCATGGCCTCGGGACTAAATTCAGGGTCTTAGTTAGGGACAGCATCAGGGATTTAGTTAGCATAAGAGACTCGACATTAGGTAGAGACAAGGTTGGGATAAGGTCTAGGAAAAGCGTCAGCAAATGACGTAGGGATAGTGTCAAGACCATAGCTACTTAGAGCATCAGTGCCTAATTTAGAACCAGTGTCAGGGTTTCATGTAGGGACAGTGTCAGATCCTGACTTAGGGAGAGAGACGGGGACTGAGTGAGGCCTAGAGTCAGGGCCTTAGCTGGGGACAGTGTCAGGGCATGCCTTAGGAACAGCATAAGGGCCTCGGTAGGAACAGCCTAAGGGGATTGGTAAAGACATTATCAGGGCCTCTGTGAGAGACAGCCTCACAGCCTCACATAGGTACAACGTCAAGGCTTACTTTCGGACAGTTTCAGGACCTTGGTAAGACATAGGCCAGGATATAATAAGCTCAGGACACTGTCAGGACTTTAAATATTGACGGCAGCAGGGCCTTAGTTAAGGACAGGGTCAAGGCCTTAGATAGGACTGCCATCTGTGTCTCTGTTAGGTCGCGTGTCAGGGCCTGATTAGGAGTAGTGTTAGGGCTTTAGTGAGGGAGAGTTCTGGGCCAGATTTAGGAAGCGCATCTAGGCCTCAGTTAGGGACAGTGTCACGGCCTTGGGACTAAATTCAGAGCCTGAGTTAGGCACAGCATAAGGGCTTCAGTTAGCATAAGTGGCAGGACACTTGCAAGGGACAGGCTTAGGTTGAAGTTTAGGGATCGTGTCAGAAAATGACCTAGGTGTAGTGTCAAGACCTTAGTCACTGAGAGTATCAGGGCCTTATTTAGAACCAGTATCATGGCTGCAGGTAGGGTCAGCGCCAGTGCCTGACTTACGGAGAGCCACAGGGCCTGAGTGAGGCCTAGCGTCAGGCCCTTAGCTAGGGACACTGTCAGGGCATGATGTAGGAGCTGCATCAGGGCCTTTGTTGGGTCAGCAATAGGGTCTTAGTTAAAGACATGACCAGGGCCTGAGGTGGTCACAGCTTCAAGGCATCAGGTAGACATAGCTTCAGAGCCTGAGTTAGGCACAGCCTCAGGCCTTCACTTAGCGACAGCGACAGGGCTTTCTTAGGGACAGTGTCAGGTCCTTGGTTAGAAATGGGTCAGGATATTAGCTCAGGATAGTGTCCGTAGTTTAGTTATTGCCGGCAGCAGGGCTTGTATTAGGGACAGATTCCGGGCCTTAGTTAGAGACAGTGTCAGGACCTTAGTTAGGACTAGTCTGGGCCTTAGTTAAGGAGAGCATTAGGGCTTCTGTGAGGATAAGAGGCAGGAAATTTGCTCGGGACAGAGTCAGATTCCAGGCCAGGGATAGTGTCAGGAAATGAGCTAGGGATCACGTGAAGACCTTAGTTATTGAGAGCATCAGGGCCTTAGTTAGGACCAGTGTCAGGGCTTGATGAAGGGACAGCGTCAGAGCCTAACTAAGGTACGGCCACAGGGCCTAAGTGAGGCCTATCTTTAGGGCCTGAGTGAGGGACAGTGTCAGGGCATGACCTAGGAGTGGTATAAGGGCCTCTGTAGGATCAGCATTAGGGTCTTCCTTAAAGACATTCTCAGGGCCTCTGATAGGGACAGCCTCAGGGCGTCACTTAGGGACAGCGTCAGGGCTTACTTTGGGGCAGTTTCAGGACCTTGGTAAGACATGGCTCAGGATATTAGCTCAGGATAATGTCAGGACTTTAGATATTGACGGCAGCAGGGCCTTAGTTAGGAACAGTGTCAGGGCTTGCGTTAAGACTAGCATCTGGGCCTCTGTTAGGTACCGTGTCAGGGCCTGAGTTAGGGATAGCATTAGGGCTTTAGTGAGGGACAGTTCTGGGCCAGATTTAGGAAGAGCATCTAGGCCTCAGTTAGTGACAGTGTCAAGGCCTTGAGACTAAATTCAGGGCCTGAGTTAGGCACAGCATAAGGGGTTCAGTTAGCATAAGTGGCAGGACACTTGCAAGGGACAGGCTTAGGTTGAAGTTTAGGGATCGTGTCAGGAAATGACCTAGGGGTCGTGTCAAGACCTTAGTCCCTGAGAGTATCAGAGCCTTAATTAGAACCAGTGTCAGGGCTTCAGGTAGGGACAGCATCAGAGCCTGACTTAGGGAGAGCCACAGGGCCTGAGTGAGGCCTAGCGTCAGGCCCTTAGCTGGGGACACTGTCAGGGCATGATGTAGGACCTGCATCAGGGCCTCTGTTGGGTCAGCAATAGGGTCTTAGTTAAAGACATGACCAGGGCCTGAGGTGGTCACAGCTTCAAGGCCTCAGGTAGGCATAGCTTCAGGGCCTGAGTTAGGCACAGCCTCAGGCTTTCACTTAGGGACAGAGGCAGGGCTTTCTTAGGGAGAGTGTCAGGACCTTGGTTAGAAATGGGTCAGATTCTTAACTCAGGATAGTGTCCAGATTTTAGTTATTGCCGGCAACAGGTCCTATATTAGGGACAGATTCCGGGCCATAGTTAGAAACAGTGTCAGGACCTTAGTTAGGACTAGTCTGGGCCTTTGTTAAGGAGAGCATTAGGGCTTCAGTGAGGATAAGAGGCAGGAAATTTGCTCGGGACAGAGTCAGATTCCAGGCCAGGGATAGTGTCAGGAAATGAGCTAGGGATAGCGTGAAGACCTTAGTTATTGAGAGCATCAGGGCCTTAGTTAGGACCAGTGTCAGGGGCTTAATCAGTACCAGTGTCAGGGCTTGATGATGTAGGGACAGCGTCAGAGCCTCACTAAGTTATGGGAAAAGGGCCCAAGTGAGGCCTATCTTTAGGTCCTGAGTGAGGGACAGTGTCAGGGCATGTCGTAGGAGTAGTTTAAGGCTCTCTGTGAGATCAGCCTTAGGGTCTGCATAAAAGACATTCTCAGGGTCTCTGTTAGGGACATCCTCAGGGCCACCCTGAGGGACAGGGTCAGGGCTTACTTTGGGACAGTTTCAGGACCTTGGTAAGACATGGGTCAGGATATTAGCTCAGGAAAATGTCACGACTTTAGATATTGATGGCCGCAGGGCCTTAGAGACAGTGTCAGGGCCTGACTTAGGACGAGCATCAGAGCCTTTGTTAGGTACAGTGTCAGGGACTGAGTTAGGTGTTGTGTCAGGGCCTGAGGTAGGACGAGCCTCCAGGCCTCAGTTAGGGGCAGCGTCACGGCCTCAGGACTAATTTCAAGGCCTTAGTTAGGGACAGCATCAGGGATTTAGTTAGCATAAGAGGCTTGACATTAGTTAAAGGCAAGGTTAGGTTAAGGTCTAGGGATAGTGTCAGGACATGACTTAGGAATAGTGCCAAGACTTCAGTAACTTAGAGCATCAGGGCCTAATTTAGGACCAGTGTCAGGACTTCAGGTAAGGACAGCGTCAGAGCCGGACTTGGGAAGAGCGACAGGGCTTGAGTGAGTTCTAGAGCTAGGGACAGTATCAGGGCATGACTTAGGAGCAGCATAAGGGCCTTGGTAGGATCGGGCTCAGGGGCTTTGCTAAAGCCATTATCAGGGCCTCTGTTAGAGACAGCCTCAGGGTCTCACTTAGGGACAGAGTCAGGGCTTACTTAGGGACAGTTTCAGGAACGTGGTAAGAGATGGGTCAGGAAATGAGCTCAGGATAGTGTCAGGACATTAGATATTGACGGCAGCAGGGCCTTAGTTAGACACAGTGTCAGGGCCTGCGTTAGGACTAGTATCTGGGCCTCTGTTAGGTACCGTGTCAGGGGCTGAGTTAGGAATAGTGTTAGGGCTTTAGTGAGGGACAGTTCTGGGCCGGATTTAGGATGGGCATCTAGGCCTCAGTTAGTGACAGTGTCATGGCCTTGGGCCTAAACTCAGTGTCTGTGTTAGGCACAGAGTAAGGGCTTCATTTAGCATAAGAGGCAGGACATTTGCTAGCGCTAGGTTTAGGGTAAAGTTTATGGATCGTGTCAGGAAATGACCTAGGGATAGTGTCAAGACCTTAGTCACGGAGAGTATCAGGGTCTTATTTAGAACCAGTATCATGGCTGCATTTAGGGACAGCACCAGTGCCTGACTTAGGGAGAGCAACAGGGCCTGAGTGAGGCCTAGCGTCAGGCCCTTAGCTGGGGACACCGTCAGGGCATGATGTAGGAGCTGCATCAGGGCCTTTGTTGGGTCAGCAATAGGGTCTTAGTTAAAGACATGATCAGGGCCTGAGGTGGTCACAGCTTCAAGGCCTCAGGTAGGCATAGCTTCAGGGCCTGAGTTAGGCACAGCCTCAGGCCTTCACTTAGGGACAGACAGGGCTTTCTTTGAGACAGTGTCAGGCCCTTGGTTAGAAATGGGTCAGAATATTAGCTCAGGATAGTGTCTGGATTTTAGTTATTGCCGGCAGCAGGGCCTATAATAGGGACAGAAGCGTGAAGACCTTAGTTATTGAGAGCATCAGGGCCTTAGTTAGGACCAGCGTCAGGGCCTTAATCAGGACACGTGTCGGGACTTGATGTAGGGACAGCGTCAGAGCTTAACTGAGGTACGGCAACAGGGCCTAAGTGAGGCCTATCTTTAGGGCCTGAGTGAGGGACAGTGTCAGGGCATGACGTAGGAGTAGTATAAGGGCCTCTGTAGGATCAGCATTGGATCTTCGTTAAAGACATTCTCAGGGTCTCTGATAGGGACAGCCTCAGGGCCTCACTTAGGGCAGCATCAGGGCTTACTTGGGAGAGTTTCCGGACCTTGGTAAGACATGGGTCAGGATTTTAGCTCAGGATAATGTCAGGACTTTATATATTGATGGCAGCAGGGCCTTAGTTAGACGCAGTGTCAGGGCCTGTGTTAGGACTAGCATCTGGGCCTCTGTTAGGTACCGTGTCAGGGCCTGAGTTAGGAATAGTGTTAGGGCATTAGTTAGGGACAATTCTCGGCCAGATTTAGGACGAACTTCTAGGCCTCATGGACAGTGTCACAGCCTTGGGACTAAATTCCGGGCCTGAGTTAGGCACAGCATAAGGGCTTCAGTTAGCATAAGAGGCAGGACTTTAGCTAGGGACAGGGTCAGGTTAACAACTAGGGATAGTGTCAAGACCTTAGTCACTGAGAGTACCAGGGCCTTACTTAGAACCAGTTTCAGGGCTTCTGGTAGGGAGAGCATCAGAGCCTGACTTAGGGAGAGTGACAGGGCCTGGTGAGGCCTTGTGTCATGCCCTTAGCTGGGGACACTGTCAGGGCATGACGTAGGAACATTATCAGTGCCTTTTTTGGATCAGCAATAGGGTTTTAGTCGCTAAGCAACATCCATGCTTGTAGCTCTTCGGAGTCACTCTGTGTATGCCGCGTGTAGGGCAACACACTGCACTGTTTTTTGGGACAGCTTGATTTACCCAATACTCCCACAGGTTTATGAACACGTTTTTTTCAGGTCCAGCATGCCTTGGAAGTCTGACTCATTGCCCTAGTCTGAGCTGCACTGAGAAAAACTCTCGGCTTCGCATTCCATCTAGGACCTCCTGACTGAAGTCACCCTGCCTCCAGGAGAAAGTCGACTTGCATTCGTACTGCCACTAAAGCCCAGTTCTTCGTGTAAAACTGCAGGCTTTTGAAGAGCCACAGGCTCGGAGGCCTAGCTAGGGCATACCTTGGTTGAGGCTGTTTGTTAGATGCAGAACACCGTGCTTTGAGGAGTTGATTCAGGGAATGAAACAGTGGGTAACCTGTGTCTCTTTTGACTTGTTAGAAACCACAGGGATGTATGGTGCATGTGCCCATGGAAATGGGGCCTGATGGAAAGAGCCTTGCTGTCACATTTTCAAAGCGCCATGCATGCTGCCTTGAAGGACCTGAAATTCACTGCTGTTGACAGGCCTCTAGCCACTGTAGGCCTGGCTCTGGGAAGAAAATGAGTTTCCTCTATGTTAACCAGGTGCTTGCATGGCCCGGGTGGAGTTTAGCCTGCCATGCTCTAGAGATAAAGGGAAACTCAACGTGAGTACTTGCCTCGAGGAATCGCCCTGAGTATCCGTACAGAAAGGGGGCATGCAGCTGTTTCCATGAGGTCTTCATCGGTGTTCTGCTGTAGTTTAAATGAAGTACCCTTTTCAGGACTCGTAGGCCCGTCGGGTGTGCATCATTTCCCTCCAGGATTAGTGAGTACTTGTAGAACGCTGTGGGCCTGCTGAGCAACATTGAGACCCATAGGTTGGGCCCTCAGAGGCCCTCTGTGTATGCCGAGTGATGGTCAACACACTGCACTTTCCTTAAGGGGAGCTACATTTCCAGAGCCCTCAAACAGCCTCAAGACCACTTTTGTGGCTAGTGAGATGTGCCGTGGAAGTCTTCTTCATAACCATCGTCTGAGCTCCCATGGTAAAACATTCTGCTTAAAATTCTTCGAGGAACTCGTACATGAAGTCACTCCGCTCGAGGAGAAATTCAGCATCCTACCATGCTGTGTCGCTAACGCGACACTCAGCGTGAGCAGTTGCCTCAAGGTAAGGCCCTGAATGTTGAGAAACTCAGCTTGCGTTTCTACTGTCACTAAAGCCCAGTTCTTCGTGTAATACTGCAAGCTTTTGAAGAACCACAGGCCCGGAGGCTTAGCTAGTGTGTACCTTGTTTGGGACAGTTTGCTAGATGCAGAACACCATGCTTCGAGGAGTTGATTCAGGGAAGGAACCCCTGGGTAACCTGTGTCTCTTTTGGCTTGTTAGAAACCACAGGGATGTATGCTGCGTGTGCCCATGGAAATGAGGCCCTGATGGAACTAGCCTTGCATTCCCATTTTGAAAGCTCCATGCATGCTGCCTTGAAGCTACCTGAAATTCACTGCTGTTGACAGGCCTCTAGCCACTGTAGGCCTGGCTCTGGGAAGAAAATGAGTTTCCTCTATCTAAACCACGTGCTTCCATGGCCGGGGTGGAGCTCATCCTGCCATTCTCTAGATATAAAGGGAAACTCAATGTGAGTACTTGCCTCGAGGAAAGGCCCTGAGTATCCGTACAGAAAGGGAGGCATGCAGCTCTTTCCATGAGGTCTTAGTCACCGTTCTGCTGTATTTTAAAGGAAGTACCCTTTTCAGGACTACTAGACCCCTCTGGTGTGCATCATTTCCCTCCAGGATCACTGAGTAGCTCCAGACCCCTGTGGTCCTGCTGAGTAACATCAAGCCCCATAGGTCGGTCCCTCGGAGGTCCTCTGTGTATGCCGAGTTATGGGCAACACACTGCATGTTCCATAAGGAGAGCTACATTCCAGAGCCCTCGAAAAGCCTTAGGACCATATTTCTGGCCAGTCCAATGTGCCGTGGAAGACTTCGTCAAGGCCATCATCGGAGCTGCCATGGGAAAGCATTCTGCTTACAATTCTTCGAGGACCTCGTACCTGAAATCTCTCTGATCGAGAAGAAATTCACCATCCGACCATGCTGTGTCGCTAACAGGGCACTCAGCATGAGCACTTGCCTGTAGTTAAGTCCTTGAATTTCCGTGTAGAATCAGAGGTATGCAGCAGTTTCCCTGAGGCTGTAGCTCTGCTGTGCATTATCTTAACAGCAGTACGCTTTTCAGGACACCTAGGAGCCTCACGTGGGCATCCCGTTCCCGGCAGGAACAGTGAGTCGCCCCAGGCCCCCCTGGGCCTGCTAAGCAACTTCCAGGCCCGTAGCCCTTCGCTGCCACTCTGTGTATGCCGAGTATAAGGCAACACACTTCCCTTCATGGGACAGCTTGAAATCCCCAGCACTCTCGCAGGTTCACAAACCCGGTTCTAGCTCGTCCAACATGCCCTGGAAGTCTGCCTCATAGCCCTAGTCTGAGCTGCACTGAGAAAAACCCTCGGCTTCGAATTCCATCTAGGATCTCCTGCCTGAAGTCACCCTGCCTCCAGGAAAAAGTCGGCTTCGTTCCGACTGCCACTAAAGCCAGAATATGTATGCCGATTATAGGGCAACACACTGCACTCCTTCATGGGACAACCTGAAATCCCCAGCACTCCCAGAGTTCCACGTATACCGTTCTAGAAAGTCCAACATGCCAGGGACGTCTGACTCATTGCCCTAGTGTGAGCTGCACTGAGAAAAACACTCGGCTTCACATTCCATCTAGGACCTTGTGCCTGAAGTCACCCTCCCTCCAGCAGAAAGTCGGCTTGCGTTCTGACCACCACTAAAGCCCAGTTCTTTGTGTAACACTGCAGGCTTTTAAAGAGCCACAGGCCCATCGACTTAGCTACAGTGTACCTTGGTTGAGGCAGTTCGCTAGCTTTAGAACACCCTGCTTCGAGGAGTTGATTCAGGGAAGGAACCACTGGGTACCATGTGTCTCTTTTGACTTGGTAGAAACCACAGGGATGTGTGTCGCGTGTGCCCATGGAAATGGGGTCCTGATGGAACTAGCCTTGCTTTCCCATTTCGAAAGCTCCTTTCATGCTGCCTTGAAGCTACTTAAAATTCACTTTTGTTGACAGGCCTCTAGACACTATAGGCCTGGCTCTGGGAAGAAAATGAGTTTCCTCTAGCTAAACCAGGTGCTTCCATGGCGGGTGTAGATCTCAGCCTGCCATGCTCTAGAGCTAAACAGAAACTCAACGTGAATACCTGCCTCAAAGAAAGGCCTAGATTATCCGTACAGAAAGGGAGGAGTGCAGCTGTTTCCATGAAGTCTTAGTTGCCGTTCTGTGTTATTTTAAAGGAAGTACCGTTTTCAGGACTCCTAGGTGCCTCAGGTGTGTGTCATTTCCCTCCAATATCACTGAGTACCTCGAGACCCCGGTGGGTCTACTGAGCAATATCGAGGCCCATATGTCGGTCCCGTGGAGGCCCTCTCTGTATGCTGAGCGATGGGCAACAAACTGCAGGTTCCTTAAGGAGAGCTACATTTCCAAAGCCCTCGAACAGCCTCAGGACCACATTTCTGGCTAGTCCGACGTGCCATGGAATTCTTCGTCATGGCTGTCGTCAGAGCTGCTATGGGGAAATATTCTGCTTACAATTCTTCTAGGACCTCATACCTGAAGTCACTCTACTCGAGGAGAAATTCATCATCCTACCATGCTGTGTCACTAACGGGATACTCAGCGAAGAGCTTGCCTTAAGGTAAGGCCCTGAATTGCCGAGCAGAAGTGGAGGTGTGCAGCAGTTTCCATAAGACCGTAGCCGCTACTCTGCATTATCTTAATGGCAGTACACTTTTCAGGACACCTAGGAGTGTCGCATGGGCACCGTATTCCCTGCAGGAACACTGAGTACCCCTAGGCCCCCCTGGGCCTGCAAAGCAACTTTCATGCCCGTAGCCCTCTGGAGCCACTCTGTGTATGCTGAGTGTAGGACAACACACTCCACTCCTGCTTGGGACAGCTTGAAATCCCCAGCACTCTCATAGGTTTACGAACACTGTTCTAGCACGTCCAACATGCCGGGGAAGTCTGACTCATTGGCCTAGTCTGATCTGCACTGAGAAAAACCCTCCGCTTCACTTTCCATCTGGACATCCTGCCTAAAGTCACCCTGCCTCCTTGAGGAAGTCGGCTTGTGTTCCAACTGCCATGAAAGCCCAGTTCTTCGTGTAATACTGCAGGCTTTTGAAGAGGCACAGACCCGGAGGCCTAGCTATGGTGTACCTTGGTTGAGGCAGTTCGTTACATGCCGAACACCCTGCTTAGAGGATTTGATTTGATTCAGGGAAGGAACCACTTGGCAACCTGTGTCTCTTTTGACTTGTTGTAAAGCACAGGGTTGTATGGTGCGTGTGCTCATGGAAATGGGATCCTGATGGAACTAACCTTGCTTTCCCATTTTGAAAGCTCCATTCATGCTTCCTTAAAGCTACGTGAAATTCACTGCTGTGGACAGGACTCTAGCCACTATACGCCTGGCTATGAGAAGAACATGAGTTTCCTGTATCTAAACCAGGTGCTTCTATGACCGGGGTGGAGCTCAGCCTGCCACGCTCTAGAGCTAAAGGGAAACTCAATGTGAGTACTTGCGTCGAGGACAGGCCCTGAGTATCCAGGCAGAAAGGGAGGCACGCAACTGTTTCCATGAGGTCTTAGTCGCTGTTCTGCTTTATTTCATCGGGAGTACCCTTTTTAGGACTCCTGGGCCCCTCGGGTTTGCATAATATTCCCTGCAAGATTACTGAGTACCTCCAGACCCCTGTGGGCCTGCTGAGCAACATTGAGGCCCATATGTCGGACCCTCAGAGGGGCCCTCTGTTTATCGAGTGATGGGCAACACACTGCACCTTCCTTAAGGGGAACTGCCATGAGAAAACCTTCTGCTTACAATTTTTCGAGGATCTCGTACCTGAAGTCACTCTGCTCGAGGAGAAGTTCACCATCCTACCATGCTGTGTCGCTAACGGGAAACTCAGCAAGAACACTTGCCTGTAGGTAATGCCCTGAATTGCCCTGCAGAAGCAGAGGCGTGCAGCAGTTTCCATCAGGCTGCAGCTGCTTCTCTGCATTATCTTAACCGCAGTACCCTTTTTAGGATACCTAAGAGACTCGTATTCCCGGCCTAAGTTGGGAGTACCCCCAGGCCTCCCTGGGCTGCTAAGCAACATCCAGTCCCGGTAGCCCTTCGGAGTCACTCTGTGTATGCCGAATGTAGGGCAACAGGTTGCACTCTTTCTTGGGACAGCTTGAAATCCCCAGTACTCCCACAGGTTCACGAACACTGTTTTGGCACGTCCAACATGCTGTGGAAGTCTGACTCATTGCCCTAGTCTGAGCTGAACTGACAAAAACCCTTGGATTTGCATTCCATCTAGGATCTCTTGTCTGAATTCACCCTGCCTGCAGGAGAAAGTCGGCTTGCTTCCAACTGTATCTAAAGCCCAGTTCTTTGTGTAACACTGCAGGCTTTTGAAGAGCCACAGGCCCGGAGGCCTAGCTAGGGTGTTCCTTGGTTGATGCAGTTCACTAGATGCAGAACACCCTGCTTCGAGGAGTTGATTCAGGGAAGGAATCACTGGGTAACCTGTGTCTCTTTTGACTTGTTTGAATCCAAAGGGATATATAGGCTGTGTGTGCCCATGGAAATTGTGGCCTGATGGAACTAGCCTTGCTTTCCCATTTTGAAAGCTCCATTCATGCTGCCTTGATGCTACCTGAAATTTGTGCTGTTGAGAGGCCTCTAGCCATTGTAGGCATGGTTCTGGGAAGGTAATGAGTTTCCTCTAGCTAAACCGGGTGCTTCCATGGCCGGGGTGGAGCTCCACCTGCCATGCTCTACAGCTAAAGGGAAACTCATCGTGAGTATGTGCCTCGAGGAAAGCCCCTGAGTAGCCATGCAGAAAGGGAGGCGTGCCGCTGCTTCCATGAGGTCTTAGTCGCTGTCTGCTGTATTTTAGGGGAACTACCCTTTTTAGGACTCCTAGGGCCCTCGGGTGTGCATCCTTTTCCCTTGAAGATCACTGAGTACCTCCAGACCGCTGTGCGCCTGCTGAGCAACATTGAGGCCCATAAGTCGGTCCCTCGGAGTCCCTCTGCGTATGCCAAGTGTTGGGCAACACACTGCACGTTCCTTAAGGAGAGCTACATTTCCATAGCCTGCAAACATCCTTCAGGGCCACATTTCTGGCCAGTCCGACCTGGCTATGGAAGTCTTCGTCATGGCCATCGTCTGAGATGTCATGGGAAAACACTCTGCTCAGGATTCTTCGAGGACCTCGTACCTGAAGTCACTCTGCTCGAGGAGAAATTTTGCATCCTACAATGCTGAGTCACAACCGGGACACTCAGCGTGAGCACTTGCCTCAAGGTAAGGCCCTGAATTGCCGTGCAGAAGCCGAGTTGTATAGCAGTTTCCATGAGGCCGAAGCTGCTGCTCTGCATGATCTTAACTGCAGTACACTTTTCAGGACACCTAGGAGCCCAGCGTGGGCACCCTATTCCTGGCAGGAACAGTGAGTACCCCCATGTCCCCCTGGGCCTGCTAAGCAACTTCCAGGCCCGTAGCCCGTTGCAGCCACTCTGTGTATGCCGTGTGTAGGGCAACACCCTGAAGTCCTTCTTCGGTCATCTTGAAATCCCCAGCTCTCCCAGAGTGTCACCAACACTGGTCTAGCACGTCCAACATGCCGGGGAAGTCTGACTCATTGCCCTAGTCTGAGCTGCACTGAGAGAAACCCTCGGCTTCGTGTTCCATCTAGGACCTCCTGCCTGAAGTCATCCTGCCTCCAGGGGAAAGTCTTCTTGCATTCCTACTGCATCTAAAACCCAGTTCTTCATGTAACACTGCAGGCTTTTGAAGAGCCACAGGCCCGGAAGCCTAGCTAGGTCGTACCTTGGTTGAGGCAGTTTGCTAGATGCAGAACACCCTGCTTCAAGGAGTTGATTCAGGGAAGGAACCACTGGGTAACCTGTGTCTCTTTTGACTTGTTGAAAACCACAGGGATGTATGCTAGGTGTGTGCCCATGGAAATGGGGGCCTGAATGATCTAGCCTTGCTTTCCCATTTTGAAAGCTCCATTCATGCTGCCTTGAAGCCACCTGAAATTCACTGCTGTTGACAGGCTTCTATCCACTGTAGGCATTGCTCTGGGAAGGAAATGAGTTTCCTCTATCTAAACCGGGTGCTTCCATGACTGGGGTGGAGCTCAGCCTGCCATGCTCTAGAGCTAAAGGGAAACTCAATGTGAGTACTTGCCTCGAGGAAAGGCCTTGAGTAGCCCTGCAGAAAGCGAGGCATGCAGCTGTTTCCATGAAGTGTTAGTCGCTGTTCCTCTTTATTTTAAAGGAAGTACCCTTTTTAGGACTCCTATGCCCCTCTGGTGTGCATCATTTCCCTCCAGGATCACTGAGTACCTCCAGACCCCTGTGGGCCTGCTGACCATCATCGAGGCCCATAGGTCAGTCCCTCGGAGGCCCTCTGCATATGCCGAGTGATGGGCAACACACTGCACATTCCTTAAGGAGAGCTACATTTCCACAGCCCTCGAACAGCCTTCAGGACCACATTTCTGGCTAGTCTGATGTGACATTGAAGTCTTTGTCATGGCCCTCGTCTGACCTGCCATGAGAAAACACTCTGCTTAGAATTCTTCGAGGACTTCGTACCTGAAGTCACCCTTCTCAAGGAGAAAGTCAGCATGCTACCATGCTGTTTCGCTAACGGGACGCTCAGCGTGAGCATTTGCCTCGAGGTAATGCCTAGTGCGTGCTGTGACCCATATCACCTGTGAGGACACAAGCCACAAGCGTATGTTGGGTCCTGTGAACCTCCCAGCCAGTCCCTCAAGGTGAGGGCGGCCCTGTATACCCCAGCCCTCTCCTCCACGCCTAGTAGGTGGAAGACCCACTTCTCCTTGCCATTCCAGAAGTGGTTCTGGAGCTGTCCTGGGAGGGCTTCTGGGGTTATGCAGGCTGAGCCCCTGTTGCTATCTACCCACTTCCCCACAAGAGCCTCCAGAGCAAGCTATTTGCCCTGTTGCCTGAATGACCACTCACCAGTTTTCTCAAGAAAGAATCAGGGGTTTCTGTAGCAGCGTCTGCAGGCAGCTGTGCATCTGGGCCCACGTTCACATCTTCTGTGTAAACACCGAGAACCTTCCCTGACATGTGCCCCTGGCTGACCACCTCCACATGCCGACCACAGGCCCCAGTGTGGGCATCAGACTGGCCGCCCATCTCAGCCTCCTCTTGTTGTCAGAGCTGCTCCAGGCTCTGCTCAAGCCCCGTGCACCCACCTTTCACAGGGCTGTCCTCCACCCCCACCTTCAGCAGCAGTTCACCTAAGTATTTAAGTTAAGGGGTCCAGAGATAAGAAAGGAAGCTACAAACAAACAGATGGACCCAGCTGGGACCAAGATGGCAACGAATGTGACCTCCAACCGACCCCGAGTCTCATCACGTGTTGAATTTACTATATCTGCGTATTAAGTGACACACTCACCAGCGGCCATGGCTGCACATGAAGGACCAGAAACGGGTAAAAGGAGGTGGTACCCCAGCCCCTTGGAAAAAGCCCCACCCTTTCCCCAGAAGGCCTCTTCATCCCACCACTAACCTCACTCCTCCTCCCTTTGTCTTTACTCTAAAATTAAACCACTCTCTCCAGGAGGGCGAGAAGGTGATCTGTGAACTCAGTTCCCGCTTCTCCATTCTTTGGCCACTGAATGGAGACTGTGCTGTGTTGGTCTCAGCTTTGGTTCTGTTATTTGCCTACTTGAACCCACCTGGAAAAAGGAAATCTCCCCCGCTGAGGCAGAGCGCCTCACAGGCTGGGGCCCGAGCAGGGTCCACATGACTTCACTTGGTAACAGTCTGTAAGGGGACGGTGGTCTCTGCCCACGGGGTGGGGAGGAAACGCCTACAGCCACAGCACCGGCTCCGTGGACGGCACGGCCCCTCGTGGGCCTGGACCGTGTGCTCTCGTCCCCCCACGCCTGATAGCCCTGACAGTCGTGAAGCGGTGACACTGGCTGCTGGGCGTCCAGTCAGGAGGGACCAGAGGCAGCACCTGGTGCCAGGTGAGACGTGCCTTTTCATGGGCAGGGGACATAGGAGATATTAGGACTTTGTCTAGAAAACCAAGCGGCTAGAAGGTGATCTGAGCTGTGGACTTGAAACCCACGTGCGAGGTGAGGGCTCCCACTGGACAGTGGCTCGGGAGCTTCCGCACAGGCGAGACCACACCCGTGCTTCCCGCCCGACCCCTCCAGGCCTCCCTGTGGGCACAGCTGGGCCTGTGCCCCTCAGGCTCCCCGACCCAGAGCCTGGAGGGCTGATGCTCCTAGGGCCTGGGGACGCGAGTGGTCCCTCCACCAATGCTGCTCGGCCCCTCCTGCCCAGTGACCAGGGGAGGGAAACCCCATGGAGCCTGAGGCCCGGCACAGGCGAAGCTCGCACCCACCCACAGGACCCCCGGCCCCGCCCTACTTCCTCAGGCCCACTGCCTGCCCCTCCCAGTGCCCGCGTCCCACCAACCCCCATTCCCGGTGTGGATGTCCACGTGCACAAGCTGCCCCGTGTCCTGTTCCCACATGGGACACCCCCATCCCTGCTTCTCCCTAATGAGGGCCTGGACCCCGAATGTTCTGGGCAGGAAAAGGGCTGAGGAGGCTGCCGGCCTGTCCTGTCTGCCTCCCGGGGGCCCAGACACAGGGCTCGTGGGCTGCAGGGCCTTGAAGTCTGGATGCTCCCAGGTGTGTGATGAAGCTGCCACTGCCCGCTGGAGCTGCTCCTTCCGAGATTCAGGAAACAGGGGGACCCACCAAACGGAACCCGTCCCCAGGCTCTGCTGCAAGTCTGCTCGGATTTGCTCTCCCAATCCTGAAAACAGACCTGCGGGAAACAGGGCCTGCGATTCCCATACTGACGGTGTTCTGTGAAATTTCCACTAGACCCCTTGCTACCCTGTTCTGAGCAAATTATTAGTCAGTCCATGCTACCATCACCCAACTGGGAAGCTGAGGCTCCGAGAAGCCAAGTAATCCAGCCGGAAGCACAGCTGTGGGACACGGAGTGGGGTCTGCATCTGCCGCCCACCCAGGGGGACTGCCCACTCCCCGCAGCTTCCACGCCTGTTCCCTTCACCCCCGTCCTGGGACCTGCTCACAGAGCCTCCTCTTGGGGGGATTCACTTACCTTCTTCTAACAGGATCCGTCTCACTATCCTGTTCTGGGATCACCCGGAAGTTTGTCACTCTGAAGCAGGTTCAGCTTCACATCACCAGGGCAGCTTTCCTGAATCACACTCACTACCTGCACGTCAGCTCTCAGCTCAGACCCAGAAAGGCACCCTCGGCCCCGAGCCCCATGGCTCTTCCTGGGCTCCCACCTCCTCCTGCTTGGTCCGTCCCTGTCATGTACCCTGCAGCATCATCAGGAGCTCCCACCTGCCCCAGGCAGGCTGTTTGCTCTGTCCTGGGGAGGTCTCCGTGGTGTCAGGTGGACGACGCAAGAGGTACCTGTGGGGCCTCCCTCATGCAGCACAGTGGCCAGCGCCCGCCTAGTCACCTCATCACTCTGGATGGACGGGGGTCAGGGGGCCTGTGGCATCTCCTGGTTCTCATTTCATCCCAGCACTGCCCACACAGAAGTTGCTAAGCAACTCTGTGCCGCCTGCACAGAGAGGGCGCTCATACACATGCCCCACTACCAGCACACAGGACCCTCATGGTCAGGCCCCTCCCAGGATATGGAGCTCACCTGAGCAGGTACCCAGCAGCCCCTGGGGCTCTCGTGGTCAGGCCCCTCCCAGGATATGGAGCTCACCTGGACAGGCACCCAGCAGCCCACGGGGCTCTCGTGGTCAGGCCTCTCCCTGGATATGGAGTTCACCTGGACAGGCACCCAACAAGGCTGGGCACACAGGAACCGTGCATGTAGCCCTCATTGCAGAGCACCCCCAGCTCACCTGTTGGTCAGAGCTGACCCTGAGCACCTCAGAGCAGGACCTGAACTGACAAACAGCAGCTCCAGGATAGGACTGTGACCCTGGGCGTCACTCTGTGAGGCCTCCTTCCATCGGGTCTCCCAGAGGTTTCCACTGCAGCTGGGGCACCAGGCCTCTGTCTCCACCCACCACCCCTCCTCTTCCTGACTCCTTGGTTCCTCTCATTAGGAGAGGGTCTCCTTGAAGTTGTCTCCCACTCATGGACCAGACAAAATGATTAGAAAACAAGCCAGAGTTACAGCCCCTTGTTTATCCTGACTCAGGAGCCCACACCTGTTCCTTGGACCTGGCCGGTTCAGCAAGTTCCATTTTCTGCAACTGTGAGCCCCTGAGGCGTGATGATTGGCTGACCTGGGCAGCCTTACCGTGCCGGCCAGCCCTCCCCAGGTGTGCCTGGGTTGAGGTCAATATAAACACCCCTTCAGGCAGCAGGAACCCCTGCAGCTGTGCCTGATGCCATATTCTCTGCCCTGTCAGTAGTCTCGGGGCTGGGCTAGTGGAAGGGAGTAGGGTCCACAGCTCTGTGGGTGGCCCAGTGTGAGTGGGGCTCTGCTCGACTTTCTGCAGGAGTTCCCAGGCTGCCATCTGCTAAAGAAGAGGTTGTGTCACCCATACCTGCTGCCGGAATTTCTCCCTGGTAGAGGTGAGGGGGAAAAAAAGCAGTGGGGGCCAGGACAGGAGGGGTACCTCAGGCAGGGAAATGGAAAGTTTCCAGAAGAGCTCCC